>NW_025550885.1:0-17506 GCF_905237065.1 Salmo salar | reverse complement strand
TGTTACGTTCCCCAGTTTCTGTTGTGGTTTGTGTATTATCATGTATGTATTTCAGGAGATGGATTCCTGAAGTTCTCAACGAAGCAGCTGATTGGGCAATCAACATTGAATGTTTGGAGAGCTGACCCCGCCCCTCATCAGGACGCAGCTGTCTCCAATTACTAACTTCTTCTGAAGCTATATAAGCCCCAGTTCTGTTGCTCAGAAGGGAGATGATTGCTGAGAGACAAGGCTAATGGCTGAGGGTTATAGCATGTTGGTTGTTTCCAAGAATTTTGGTATGTACTGTGTCCGTTGTTGCTGAGGGAGCTGATTGGTTGTGTGTGTCAATAGGATGCAGTGTTTTGATTATTGACTTACATTTGTGTAATTCTGTTTCATTTGTTCCCAGGGGGGAAGGGGAAGGCACCTAGGGAGTGTTTAGGCAAGAGGCCCGCGGGCATACATATACCCGTAGTAGTTTGCTGTCTATGCACACTAGGAAAGACCTGGGCGGACCATCCCCTGTATTTTGGTTAGTGCACCAGGTGGTGCTAGATAGGTAAGTAGTGGGTAGTCAGGTAAGGTAGGAGAGGGGGCTTTGATATTTACTTTCTTTGCTTTGGTTCCGTCCAGCCCCTTTTTCCCAAACCTTACCACGTGAAGGAATAAATTCCCTGTTAACGGTATTCTCTGCCTATTCGTCATACTTGTTCACACCTACACTTCCCTACCTTATTCACAACAAGGAGAGTTGAGTTGTAGCAGGGTGTTGCGTTCCCTCTTTCTAGAGGCGTGCGTAACATAATGGGGGCTCATCCGGGATTCCATTAAACCCACTGAACCCTGCTGCACTGAGCTCTCTGTGATTTGTGATGGGGGTGTGGTGGGTTGTGAGAAAAGGGTGACTAGTTTAGTTTGTGGTTAGTTCAGTGTTGAGCGTCATAGCATTAGCTATTTGTTGGCTCTTGTGTTTGGTGTAGTAGTTTACAATGGCTACTTTTGATGTACAATCCTTTTTGGATAACCCGTCGTGGGAGGTGTATAATAAGTGTCGTAAAAGTGATTTAATGACCTTAGCTGACCATTATTCATTGTCTATTTCGCACAATTTAGTTAAGGCGGAGGTTAAGAAACTAGTGTTAAATGTATTGTTAGAAGAGGAGGTGCTTGAGTTACCGCTGCCTGAACCTACTACCCCTGTAGGGGATGTTGCTGCTCCTGTAAGCCCGTCGGTTTCTGAGACCGAAGGCGAGGCTAAAGCTCCAGCCACATTGCCCCGTTTTGATCCGCTCTCCCCACTGTCAACTGGTGATGCCAGAAGGGATGTCCGTTCTATACAGTTTCAACTGGAAGCGGAAGAGAGAGCCCAAATTAGGCGAGAAAATCTCCAGTTAGAAATCTGTAAAATAGAGGCTGAAAAAGAAAGAGAACAGCGGCAGTTAGAAATCTGTAAAATAGAGGCTGAAAAAGAAAGAGAACAGCGGCAGATGGATTTCAAAATGCGCCAAATGGAATTGGAGGCAGAGACAGCGAGGCTAGCCTTTGTTCCTACTGTGCCTGTTAGTGAGTCGTCCTCACCAGCTGGAGCTTCCAACACGTTTGACATTAGTAGGCAGATTGCCTTAGTACCTTTGTTTAGAGAATCAGAGGTTGACTCCTATTTTTGTGTGTTTGAACGTATAGCCGTAGCCTTGAAATGGCCTGAAGAAGTATGGTGCTTATTACTTCAGTGTAAATTAACTGGAAAAGCCCAAGAGGTTTTATCAGCGCTACCTTTGGAAGATAGTTTGAACTATGAAGTGGTCAAAGCTACCGTTCTTCGTGCTTATGAGCTTGTGCCTGAGGCATACCGACAGAGATTTAGGTCTCATAGAAAGTCTCCTAGTAAGACTTATGTGGAATTTGCTAGAGACAAGGGAAATCTGTTTGATAAATGGCATGCTGCTAGTAAGGTAACTGATTTCAACTCTCTCCGGGAGTTAATTTTGTTGGAAGAGTTTAAAAATTGCTTACCCGAACGCATTGTAGTATACCTAAATGAACAGAAAGTATCCTCCCTGTCAGAAGCGTCTGTGTTGGCAGACGAGTTTGTGTTGACGCACAAGAGTGTGTTTTCGGCTCATACTGAGAGTAGAGCTACTGAGTTGCCTACTTTTAGTCCCAGTCGGCCCACAGTATATCAAGCACGCCAGAAAAATGAGCGTCCCTGTTTCTATTGTCATAAAGTGGGACATGTGATTAATGATTGCTTCCTACTAAAAACGCAAACAAGGGATGCCTTTTCGTGCCAAGCCGCCAACAGGTGTTGGGCTAATTCGTACTGTTGTGAGGTCTGAAACAAAACAGGTGCCTCAGAGTAAATGTAGTTTGAAAGTCTCAGTACCCGACCGCAGTTACGAACCGTTCATTTTTGAGGGGTTTGTGTCCATAGCGAATGACGAAGCATCTCAGCGTCCTGTTAAAATCCTTAGAGATACAGGGGCGGCGCAGTCATTTATATTGTTTGATGTGTTGCCCTTATCCGACAATACATACTGTGGTTCCAGTGTGTTAGTTCAGGGTATTGAAATGGGTTTTGTCCCAGTGCCGTTGCACTTTGTGAATGTACACTCTGAGTTAATCAGTGGAATATTCAGAGTAGGGGTACGTCCTAAGTTGCCAGTAAAAGGTGTGACCTTTATAATGGGTAACGATATTGCTGGAGGAAAGGTAGTACCCGTATTGGAAGTGTTGGATAAAAGTGACCACTCTCTCTCCAATGAGTTGGCACAGAGTTATCCCCATGTGTTCCCCCGCTTGTGCTGTCACTCGTGCTCAGGCAAGACAAATGGGTGACGTGATAGATTTGTCAAAAACTGTTTTGTTTAAAGAAGTTGATCAAGAGGATGGGTTGTGTACTACCTCTAAGAAGCTGATCACCTCTGACAAACAGCCCAGGGGAAGTGAAATCGCGCCCCAATTACATGACATTCTTTTGACTGTCACCCCGAGAAGGTGATTGAATGTCAAAAGGGAGACATCAGTCTTCGCAAGTGTTTTGCTTCAGTAACTTCCATTGAGGAAGCTAAAACTAAAGAGACTGCCTACTTTATGGAAGCAGGAGTTTTGATGCGTAAATGGGCAGCTCATGACACCGTTAGTGACTGGAGTGAAGTGTGTCAAGTGGTTGTTCCTACACCATTCCGACAGCAGGTGCTGTCACTCGCCCATGACCAGGCGTGGTCCGGACACTTAGGGATCACGAAGACTTATAACCGAGTCCTTCGACATTTTTTTGGCCAGGTTTGAAGTCTGACGTTGTCCAATTCTGTAAGACATGCCACGTATGTCAACTCACTGGGAAAGCGAATCAAACAGTTCCACGTGCGCCGCTCTGCCCGATTCCTGTGGTGGGGGAACCGTTTGAAAAAGTGATAATTGATTGTGTAGGTCCATTGCCGAAAACCAGGTCAGGTAACCAGTTCTTACTAACAATAATGTGCAGTGCTACTCGATACCCAGAGGCTATTCCTCTACGGACAATAACGGCTAAGACTGTGGTGAAGGCATTAGTCAAGTTCTTCTCTACGTTTGGACTCCCTAAAGTAATCCAAACTGACCAGGGATCCAACTTTATGTCAAAGCTGTTCTCTAGTGTGTTAAAGACGCTGTGTATTTCCCATCAGGTCTCCAGTCCGTATCATCCAGAGAGTCAAGGGGCTCTCGAACGCTGGCATCAGACGCTGAAGGCAATGCTACGCAAGTATTGCATGGATACCAGTACTGATTGGGATGAGGGGGTGCCCTTTGTCTTATTTGCTATTAGGGAAACAATACAAGAGTCCTTAGGGTTCAGCCCTGCTGACCTTGTGTTTGGACACACCCACGGGGTCCGCTAAAGGTTTTGAAGGAGCATATCTTATCTCCTACACCCAGTAGCGCCCCTAAAAATGTGTTGGATTATGTCAGTAAGATGCGGGAGAGACTGCACGCTGCAGGTGCATTAGCCCAAAAGTCTCTCTCCTCTACTCAAAAACGCATGAAGTTGCATTATGACAAAAAGGCTGTTGGCCGTTCTTTTGCACCAGGTGATCAAGTTTTAGTTTTGTTGCCAATCCCTGGCTCATCTCTGTCAGCACGTTTTTCTGGACCATATCTTGTGGAAAAGAAACTCAGTGACACCAATTATGTGATAAAGACCCCAGATCGGAGGCGTTCTTCCCGAATGTGTCATGTTAACATGCTGAAAGCATATTATATGCGTGATTCTCCCAACAGCTCCTCAAGAAAGCCTGTCCAGCCCGCCGCTTCCAGTGTGGCTGCGGTGGTGCTGAAGCCTGGCTGGTATCTAGAGGAGGATAAGGAGGATGGGTTGGAGTTACGCCATACGTTACAGCAGTGTGAACGCTTATGTAATTCAGAGATGCTGAAAAAGTTACCATCTCAAATGGAACATTTGGATAAAGACCAAACTAAGGATCTTGTCTTATTGATAAACAGTTTTCTCACTGTGTTTCAGGATGTTCCAAGTCGCACGTCCATCTTGGAACATGACGTGGATGTGGGGGACGCTGTTCCTATAAGTCAGCATCCGCACCGGGTTAATGCAAAGAAAAGGGAGGTAATGAAAAGTGAGGTAGCTTATTTATTACAGAATGACATGGCAAAACCCAGTAACAGCTCCTGGAGTTCCCCGTGTATTCTTGTTCCTAAGCCTGACGGTACGCCTCGCTTATGTACGGATTATCGTCGAGTAAATGCCGTTACAAAGACTGATTCTTTTCCTCTACCTCGCTTAGATGACTGCATTGATAGAATTGGCTCTGCTGCTTACGTTAGTAAATTAGATTTGCTAAAAGGTTATTGGCAGGTGCCTTTGACCTCTCGAGCTTCTGACATCTCTCGGCTTTCGTACGCCAGATAACTTCGCACAATATTCTGTGATGCCCTTTGGAATGTGTAATGCACCTGCTACTTTTCAGCGGTTAGTTAACATTGTTTTTGCCGATGTACCAAATTGTACTGCTTATCTTGACGATGTGGTAATACATTCGTCTACTTGGTCTGATCATTTCGCCACCTTGAAAAGTGTGTTTCAGCGGTTGGCGAATGCTTCTTTAACCCTCAATTTGGCCAAGTGTGAGTTTGGGAAGGCTACAGTGACTTACTTGGGGAAACAAGTGGGACGAGGTCAAGTGCGCCCAGTAACTGGCAAAGTGGAAGCAATTGTTGCTTTTCCTGCTCCCACGACTCGCCGCCAGTTGCGCAGATTCCTGGGGATGGTAGGTTACTATCGTACTTTCTGTAAGAATTTCTCGACGGTAGTAGCTCCCCTTTCATCTCTGCTTAGTCCGACGGTACCATTTAAGTGGTCCCAGGACTGTAACTATGCTTTTGAGTCCGCTAAAGCGCTACTTTGTAGTGCCCCAGTGCTTGCCGCCCCAACTTTGACAAACCTTTTAAGTTGGAGGTAGACGCTAGTATAGTGGGGGGTGGGTGCGGTTCTCTTGCAGGAAGATGAAGATGGAGTGGACCGACCCGTCAGTTTCTTCTCCCGTAAGTTCAACTCGTGTCAGTCAAGGTACTCCACAATTGAACAGGAAACGCTGGCTTTATTGCTAGCATTACAGTTCTTTGAGGTATATGTGGGTTCCAGTGCCTTGCCTGTAATGGTCTTCACGGACCATAATCCTTTGGTGTTCTTAAAGCAAATGTACAATCAGAACCGCCGCCTTATGCGGTGGGCTCTGATTGTACAAGGATATAATGTACAGATAGCCTATGTGAAGGGCTCGGCAAATGTGGTTGCCGACGCTCTATCACGGGTTTAGTAACTGGGGAAGCGTTGATTTTTGTTATTGCAAACTGTATGTTTGCATTTTTGTGTTGGGCGTGTTACGTTCCCCAGTTTCTGTTGTGGTTTGTGTATTATCATGTATGTATTTCAGGAGATGGATTCCTGAAGTTCTCAACGAGCAGCTGATTGGGCAATCAACATTGAATGTTTGGAGAGCTGACCCCGCCCCTCATCAGGACGCAGCTGTCTCCAATTACTAACTTCTTCTGAAGCTATATAAGCCCCAGTTCTGTTGCTCAGAAGGGAGATGATTGCTGAGAGACAAGGCTAATGGCTGAGGGTTATAGCATGTTGGTTGTTTCCAAGAATTTTGGTATGTACTGTGTCCGTTGTTGCTGAGGGAGCTGATTGGTTGTGTGTGTCAATAGGATGCAGTGTTTTGGTTATTGACTTACATTTGTGTAATTCTGTTTCATTTGTTCCCAGGGGGGAAGGGGAAGGCACCTAGGGAGTGTTTAGGCAAGAGGCCCGCGGGCATACATATACCCGTAGTAGTTTGCTGTCTATGCACACTAGGAAAGACCTGGGCGGACCATCCCCTGTATTTTGGTTAGTGCACCAGGTGGTGCTAGATAGGTAAGTAGTGGGTAGTCAGGTAAGGTAGGAGAGGGGGCTTTGATATTTACTTTCTTTGCTTTGGTTCCGTCCAGCCCCTTTTTCCCAAACCTTACCACGTGAAGGAATAAATTCCCTGTTAACGGTATTCTCTGCCTATTCGTCATACTTGTTCACACCTACACTTCCCTACCTTATTCACAGCAAGGAGAGTTGAGTTGTAGCAGGGTGTTGCGTTCCCTCTTTCTAGAGGCGTGCGTAACAGTAGACAGGAGATGAGAGGAGATGAGAGGGGAGGACAGTGGTGAGTGAGGTAGACAGGAGATGAGAGGAGATGAGAGGGGAGGACAGTGGTGACAGTGGTGAGTGAGGTAGACAGGAGATGAGAGGAGATGAGAGGGGAGGACAGTGGTGAGTGAGGTAGACAGGAGAGGAGAGGAGATGAGAGGGGAGGACAGTGGTGAGTGAGGTAGACAGGAGAGGAGATGAGAGGGGAGGACAGTGGTGAGTGAGGTAGACAGGAGAGGAGAGGAGATGAGAGGGGAGGACAGTGGTGAGTGAGGTAGACAGGAGAGGAGAGGAGATGAAAGGGGAGGACAGTGGTGACAGTGGTGAGTGAGGTAGACAGGAGATGAGAGGAGATGAGAGGGGAGGACAGTGGTGACAGTGGTGAGTGAGGTAGACAGGAGATGAGAGGAGATGAGAGGGGAGGACAGTGGTGAGTGAGGTAGACAGGAGAGGAGAGGAGATGAGGGGGAGGACAGTGGTGAGTGAGGTAGACAGGAGAGGTGAGGAGATGAGAGGGGAGGACAGTGGTGAGTGAGGTAGACAGGAGATGAGAGGAGATGAGAGGGGAGGACAGTGGTGAGTGAGGTAGACAGGAGAGGAGAGGAGATGAGAGGGGAGGACAGTGGTGAGTGAGGTAGACAGGAGAGGAGATGAGAGGGGAGGACAGTGGTGAGTGAGGTAGACAAGAGAGGAGAGATGAGAGGGGAGGACAGTGGTGAGTGAGGTAGACAGGAGAGGAGAGGAGATGAGAGGGGAGGACAGTGGGGAGTGAGGTAGACAGGAGAGGAGAGGAGATGAGAGGGGAGGACAGTGGTGAGTGAGTTAGACAGGAGAGGAGAGGAGATGAGAGGGGAGGACAGTGGTGAGTGAGGTAGACAGGAGATGAGAGGAGATGAGAGGGGAGGACAGTGGTGACAGTGGTGAGTGAGGTAGACAGGAGATGAGAGGAGATGAGAGGGGAGGACAGTGGTGAGTGAGGTAGACAGGAGAGGAGAGGAGATGAGAGGGGAGTACAGTGGTGAGTGAGGTAGACAGGAGAGGAGATGAGAGGGAGGACAGTGGTGAGTGAGGTAGACAGGAGAGGAGAGGAGATGAGAGGGAGGACAGTGGTGAGTGAGGTAGACAGGAGAGGAGAGGAGATGAGAGGGGAAGACAGTGGTGACAGTGGTGAGTGAGGTAGACAGGAGATGAGAGGAGATGAGAGGGGAGGACAGTGGTGACAGTGGTGAGTGAGGTAGACAGGAGATGAGAGGAGATGAGAGGGGAGGACAGTGGTGAGTGAGGTAGACAGGAGAGGAGATGAGAGGGGAGGACAGTGGTGAGTGAGGTAGACAGGAGAGGAGAGGAGATGAGAGGGGAGGACAGTGGTGAGTGAGGTAGACAGGAGATGAGAGGAGATGAGAGGGGAGGACAGTGGTGAGTGAGGCAGACAGGAGATGAGAGGAGATGAGAGGGGAGGACAGGGGTGAGTGAGGTAGACAGGAGAGGAGATGAGAGGGGAGGACAGTGGTGAGTGAAGTAGACAGGAGAGGAGATGAGAGGGGAGGACAGTGGTGAGTGAGGTAGACAGGAGAGGAGAGGAGATGAGAGGGGAGGACAGTGGGGAGTGAGGTAGACAGGAGAGGAGAGGAGATGAGAGGGGAGGACAGTGGTGAGTGAGATAGACAGGAGAGGAGAGGAGATGAGCGGGAGGAGAGTGTGGAGTGAGGTAGACAGGAGAGGAGAGGAGATGAGAGGGGAGGACAGTGGTGAGTGAGGTAGACAGGAGAGGAGAGGAGATGAGAGGGGAGGACAGTGGGGAGTGAGGTAGACAGGAGAAGAGAGGAGATGAGAGGAGAGGAGATGAGAGGGGAGGACAGTGGGGAGTGAGGTAGACAGGAGATGAGAGGAGATGAGAGGGGAGGACAGTGGGGAGTGAGGTAGACAGGAGAGGAGAAGAGATGAGAGGGGAGGACAGTGGTGAGTGAGGTAGACAGGAGAGGAGAGGAGATGAGAGGGGAGGACAGTGGTGAGTGAGGTAGACAGGAGAGGAGAGGAGATGAGAGGGGAGGACAGTGGTGAGTGAGGTAGACAGGAGATGAGAGGAGATGAGAGGGGAGGACAGTGGTGAGTGAGGTAGACAGGAGATGAGAGGAGATGAGAGGGGAGGACAGTGGTGAGTGAGGTAGACAGGAGATGAGAGGAGATGAGAGGGAGGACAGTGGTGAGTGAGGTAGACAGGAGAGGAGATGAGAGGGGAGGAGATGAGAGGGGAGGACAGTGGGGAGTGAGGTAGACAGGAGAGGAGAGGAGATGAGAGGGAGGGAGGACAGTGGGGAGTGAGGTAGACAGGAGAGGAGAGGAGATGAGAGGTGAGGAAATGCAATGAGAGGGGAGGACAGTTGTGAGTGAGGTAGACAGGAGAGGAGAGGAGATGAGAGGGGAGGACAGTGGTGAGTGAAGTAGACAGGAGAGGAGAGGAGATGAGAGGGGAGGACAGTGAAGGAGAGGAGAGGAGATGAGAGGGGAGGACAGTGGTGAGTGAGGTAGACAGGAGAGGAGAGGAGATGAGAGGGGAGGACAGTGGTGAGTGAGGTAGACAGGAGATGAGAGGAGATGAGAGGGGAGGACAGTGGTGAGTGAGGTAGACAGCAGAGGAGAGGAGATGAGAGGGGAGGACAGGGGTGAGTGAAGTAGACAGGAGAGGAGAGGAGATGAGAGGGGAGGACAGTGGTGAGTGAGGTAGACAGGAGAGGAGAGGAGATGAGAGGGGAGGACAGTGGGGAGTGAGGTAGACAGGAGAGGAGAGGAGATGAGAGGGGAGGACAGTGGTGAGTGAGATAGACAGGAGAGGAGATGAGAGGGGAGGACAGTGGTGAGTGAAGTAGACAGGAGAGGAGAGGAGATGAGAGGGAGGACAGTGGTGAGTGAGGTAGACAGGAGAGGAGAGGAGATGAGAGGGGAGGACAGTGGGGAGTGAGGTAGACAGGAGAGGAGAGGAGATGAGAGGGGAGGACAGTGGTGAGTGAGATAGACAGGAGAGGAGAGGAGATGAGAGGGGAGGAGAGTGTGGAGTGAGGTAGACAGGAGAGGAGAGGAGATGAGAGGGGAGGACAGTGGTGAGTGAGGTAGACAGGAGAGGAGAGGAGATGAGAGGGGAGGACAGTGGGGAGTGAGGTAGACAGGAGAAGAGAGGAGATGAGAGGAGAGGAGATGAGAGGGGAGGACAGTGGGGAGTGAGGTAGACAGGAGATGAGAGGAGATGAGAGGGGAGGACAGTGGGGAGTGAGGTAGACAGGAGAGGAGAAGAGATGAGAGGGGAGGACAGTGGTGAGTGAGGTAGACAGGAGAGGAGAGGAGATGAGAGGGGAGGACAGTGGTGAGTGAGGTAGACAGGAGAGGAGAGGAGATGAGAGGGGAGGACAGTGGTGAGTGAGGTAGACAGGAGATGAGAGGAGATGAGAGGGGAGGACAGTGGTGAGTAAGGTAGACAGGAGATGAGAGGAGATGAGAGGGGAGGACAGTGGTGAGTGAGGTAGACAGGAGAGGAGATGAGAGGGGAGGAGATGAGAGGGGAGGACAGTGGGGAGTGAGGTAGACAGGAGAGGAGAGGAGATGAGAGGGGAGGGGAGGACAGTGGGGAGTGAGGTAGACAGGAGAGGAGAGGAGATGAGAGGTGAGGAGATGCGATGAGAGGGGAGGACAGTTGTGAGTGAGGTAGACAGGAGAGGAGAGGAGATGAGAGGGGAGGACAGTGGTGAGTGAAGTAGACAGGAGAGGAGAGGAGATGAGAGGGGAGGACAGTGAAGGAGAGGAGAGGAGATGAGAGGGAGGACAGTGGGGAGTGAGGTAGACAGGAGATGAGTGGAGATGAGAGGGGAGGACAGTGGGGAGTGAGGTAGACAGGAGAGGAGAGGAGATGAGAGGGGAGGACAGTGAAGGAGAGGAGAGGAGATGAGAGGGAGGACAGTGAAGGATAGGAGAGGAGATGAGAGGGGAGGACAGTGGTGAGTGAGGTAGACAGGAGAGGAGAGGAGAGGAGGGAGGAGAGAGAGGAGAGGAGAGGAGAGGAGAGGAGAGGAGAGGAGAGGAGAGGAGAGGAGAGGAGAGGAGAGGAGAGAGAGGAGGGAGAGGAGAGGAGAGGGAGGACAGTGAAGGAGAGGAGAGGAGATGAGAGGGGAGGACAGTGAAGGAGAGGAGAGGAGATGAGAGGGGAGGACAGTGAAGGAGAGGAGAGGAGATGCGAGGGGAGGACAGTGGTGAGTGAGGTAGACAGGAGAGGAGAGGAGATGAGAGGGGAGGACAGTGGGGGAGTGAGGTAGACAGGAGAGGAGAGGAGATGAGAGGGGAGGACAGTGGTAAGTGAGATAGACAGGAGAGGAGAGGAGATGAGAGGGGAGGAGAGTGTGGAGTGAGGTAGACAGGAGAGGAGAGGAGATGAGAGGGGAGGACAGTGGTGAGTGAGGTAGACAGGAGAGGAGAGGAGATGAGAGGGGAGGACAGTGGGGAGTGAGGTAGACAGGAGAAGAGAGGAGATGAGAGGAGAGGAGATGAGAGGGGAGGACAGTGGGGAGTGAGGTAGACAGGAGATGAGAGGAGATGAGAGGGGAGGACAGTGGGGAGTGAGGTAGACAGGAGAGGAGAAGAGATGAGAGGGGAGGACAGTGGTGAGTGAGGTAGACAGGAGAGGAGAGGAGATGAGAGGGGAGGACAGTGGTGAGTGAGGTAGACAGGAGATGAGAGGAGATGAGAGGGGAGGACAGTGGTGAGTGAGGTAGACAGGAGATGAGAGGAGATGAGAGGGGAGGACAGTGGTGAGTGAGGTAGACAGGAGATGAGAGGAGATGAGAGGGGAGGACAGTGGTGAGTGAGGTAGACAGGAGAGGAGATGAGAGGGGAGGAGCTGAGAGGGGAGGACAGTGGGGAGTGAGGTAGACAGGAGAGGAGAGGAGATGAGAGGGGAGGAGATGCGATGAGAGGGGAGGACAGTGGTGAGTGAGGTAGACAGGAGAGGAGAGGAGATGAGAGGGGAGGACAGTGGTGAGTGAAGTAGACAGGAGAGGAGAGGAGATGAGAGGGGAGGACAGTGGGGGAGTGAGGTAGACAGGAGAGGAGAGGAGATGAGAGGGGAGGAGATGCGATGAGAGGGGAGGACAGTGGTGAGTGAGGTAGACAGGAGAGGAGAGGAGATGAGAGGGGAGGACAGTGGTGAGTGAAGTAGACAGGAGAGGAGAGGAGATGAGAGGGGAGGACAGTGAAGGAGAGGAGAGGAGATGAGAGGGGAGGACAGTGGGGAGTGAGGTAGACAGGAGATGAGTGGAGATGAGAGGGGAAGACAGTGGGGAGTGAGGTAGACAGGAGAGGAGAGGAGATGAGAGGTGAGGACAGTGAAGGAGAGGAGAGGAGATGAGAGGGGAGGACAGTGAAGGATAGGAGAGGAGATGAGAGGGGAGGACAGTGAAGGAGAGGAGAGGAGATGAGAGGGGAGGACAGTGAAGGAGAGGAGAGGAGATGAGAGGGGAGGACAGTGGGGAGTGAGGTAGACAGGAGAGGAGAGGAGATGAGAGGGGAGGACAGTGGGGAGTGAGGTAGACAGGAGAGGAGAGGAGATGAGAGGGAGGAGATGCGATGAGAGGGGAGGACAGTGGTGAGTGAGGTAGACAGGAGAGGAGAGGAGATGAGAGGGGAGGACAGTGGTGAGTGAAGTAGACAGGAGAGGAGAGGAGATGAGAGGGGAGGACAGTGAAGGAGAGGAGAGGAGATGAGAGGGGAGGACAGTGGGGAGTGAGGTAGACAGGAGATGAGTGGAGATGAGAGGGGAAGACAGTGGGGAGTGAGGTAGACAGGAGAGGAGAGGAGATGAGAGGTGAGGACAGTGAAGGAGAGGAGAGGAGATGAGAGGGAGGACAGTGAAGGATAGGAGAGGAGATGAGAGGGGAGGACAGTGAAGGAGAGGAGAGGAGATGAGAGGGGAGGACAGTGAAGGAGAGGAGAGGAGATGAGAGGGGAGGACAGTGGGGAGTGAGGTAGACAGGAGAGGAGAGGAGATGAGAGGGGAGGACAGTGGGGAGTGAGGTAGACAGGAGAGGAGAGGAGATGAGAGGGGAGGACAGTGGGGAGTGAGGTAGACAGGAGAGGAGAGGAGATGAGAGGGGAGGACAGTGAAGGAGAGGAGAGGAGATGAGAGGGGAGGACAGTGAAGGAGTGGAGAGGAGATGAGTGGGGAGGACAGTGAAGGAGAGGAGAGGAGATGAGAGGGGAGGACAGTGAAGGAGTGGAGAGGAGATGAGAGGGGAGGACAGTGAAGGAGAGGAGAGGAGATGAGAGGGGAGGACAGTGGGGAGTGAGGTAGACAGGAGATGAGTGGAGATGAGAGGGGAAGACAGTGGGGAGTGAGGTAGACAGGAGAGGAGAGGAGATGAGAGGGTGAGGACAGTGAAGGAGAGGAGAGGAGATGAGAGGGGAGGACAGTGAAGGATAGGAGAGGAGATGAGAGGGGAGGACAGTGAAGGAGAGGAGAGGAGATGAGAGGGGAGGACAGTGAAGGAGAGGAGAGGAGATGAGAGGGAGGACAGTGGGGAGTGAGGTAGACAGGAGAGGAGAGGAGATGAGAGGGGAGGACAGTGGGGAGTGAGGTAGACAGGAGAGGAGAGGAGATGAGAGGGGAGGACAGTGGGGAGTGAGGTAGACAGGAGAGGAGAGGAGATGAGAGGGGAGGACAGTGAAGGAGAGGAGAGGAGATGAGAGGGGAGGACAGTGAAGGAGTGGAGAGGAGATGAGTGGGGGAGGACAGTGAAGGAGAGGAGAGGAGATGAGAGGGGAGGACAGTGAAGGAGAGGAGAGGAGATGAGAGGGGAGGACAGTGAAGGAGAGGAGAGGAGATGAGAGGGGAGGACAGTGAAGGAGAGGAGAGGAGATGAGAGGGGAGGACAGTGAAGGAGAGGACGGGGGGCTGTCAACAACACACAAGTCCTGCTGATGATGGTGATTCTTTACCAGAAGAGAGGTGAAGCTGCAGAGCACATTCAGCTGCTGCCTGGCCTGGTCTGGTCTGGCCTGGTCTGGTCTGGTCTGGTCTGGTTCAGACCCTCAGTGTAGAGGAGCAGCAGAATAATGAGAGGACTATAGAGAGATAAGACAGAGATGGCTGTGTTCGCTGAGTCCACTTGTTTCTCAAGTGAGTTCCATGATAAAGCCTGACATTCACACTGGAGGAGCAGCTGCCCTGCCTACACACACACACAAACGCACGCACACACACGTACATGCACTCAGGGGTGAAGATATCAGTATATCCTGAGGGACTCAAGCCCCCTGCTCATCTCATTACAGAAGTACTCAGCGCTTCAGTGTAAAGAGTGTAATTTAACTAACACTTCTGTTTTATAATCTCTGTGATATGTAGGCCATGTATAAATGAATGGATCTTGATATATTTTATTATTGATATCAGTGTGTGTTGTTTTGGCCCAGTTTGAGAAAACGGGGTCACACTGTAATGAGATGCAGGAGCAGCATATGCTGTTTGTTTATGATTGACTAAAAGAGCTATACAGGTTATGGGGCAAAGCTCGATCTCTCCCTTTTCGTCCCTTTATTTCTCTCTATCGCTTTCTCTCTCTCTCCATCCATCTCTATTTCACATACACAGTATCACACATTGTGCGTTTGACATTTGCTCCATTCTGCCAAGGCGGTAGTTAGGAAAGACATTATGGGGGATGTATTACTGATTTCCTGGGCCAGCCCTATTCCCTGTAGCTGTCAGATATGAGACGGGCATTAAACTGTTCCATTCACTTTGATGACGCCCGCACTCCTCAGATGGAGCGTTAATTATTCAGTCACGTTTTGATGATGTATTAGTTCAGGAACTGGGGCAGAGTCAGTGGCGGGTTCTGATGATGTGTTGTTGGGCTGTAGAAGTGGGGCAGTTGTCACAGACGGAGAAAAACATGCACATAAGCCCACACACACACACGCACGCACACACGCACACGCACACACACACACACAGAGCTAAAGATCCCCACATATGCTCTGGTCCTCAGGGTCTCTCACTAAACACGTTTCTCTCAGGGTCCCAGTCACATCTGGAGCAACAACTTTCTCTCCGCTCCTCTTCTCTCCTTAATGAGATCATTATTAGGGAATGTTTAGAAGGGATGAGAGTAGAATTACAGGGATTAGAGGAGGAGGGCATGCAGGGATAAAAGTAGTTGTTTGTTTTTCTGTCCATGTTTTCCTCAAAGAACGAGAGTCATCCACTGGGTTAGAGCTCAGTGGGCTGTAGTGTTTTGGGCTGAAAAGTGTCTGACTTGTCCCAGACATACTGTATCACACCTCTTCTTTAGCCTTGTGGAAAACACAGCTCTGATTCACAACAGAAAATAGTGTGTTTTTTAGATGTCTTGGTTACGATCTCTCTTCAGTACAGTAGTTGCCTTATCACCTGACATAATGACCATCCTAGTCATTAGCAGTGATAATGTGATAATGAGGCATTAATACAGATCATCATAAGAACTGCAGAGTCTGGAGTTTTTAACATTGATGTTGTTCTATTGCAGTCCCTTCTAAAGAACACCTGTCTCTATTGGTCTCTCCAGAGTCTCCCTACAACACCTGATGATAACGATGACGACCGTGATGCTCTAATAGTTCATATCTCCTCTCTAATCACCCTGGAACACTACAAAGTAGTGTGTCGGTGTGCTAACTGAGGAGAGGAGAGGGGAGCGACAGACATTAATAGTCAATTAAACAGCCATTAGTACAGCTTTAGTTATTACAGTAGTTGGGTTACATACGGATACTGATACGAGGACAGACAGACAGACAGACAGACAGACAGACAGACAGACAGACAGACAGACAGACAGACAGACAGACAGACAGACAGACAGACAGACAGACAGACAGACAGACAGACCGATTGTATTGCATTGTTTATATTATGTTTCCTATTAAAAAAAATAGGTACATACAGGAGTGTTATTGAGTGTCACGTCCTGACCAGTAAAGAGGTTATTTGTTATTGTAGTTTGGTCAGGACGTGGCAGGGGGTGTTTGTTTTATGTGTTTCGGGGTTTTTTGGTTAATGTTCTATGTTAGTCTATTTCTATGTCTGTGTCTAGTTATTCTATTTCTATGTTTAGTTTATTGGGTTGACCTTCAATTGGAGGCAGCCGTTCCTCGTTGCCTCTAATTGAAGGTCCTATATAGTAGGGTTGTTTTTTCATGGGTTTTTGGTGGGTAGGTGTTCCTTGTGTAGTTGTGTTCCTTACAGGACTGTTTCTCGTCGTTGTTTTTTGTATTAAGTGTTTTGTTTCGTTTTCTTCTTCATTAATAAAAGAAGATGAGCATTCACATTCCCGCTGCGCCTTGGTCTCATCAGTACGACGAACATGACAGAACTACCCACCACCAACGGACCAAGCAGCGGAGGAAGGAGCAGCAGAGGAGCTCTTTGGATTTATGGACATGGGAAGAGATTTTGGACGGGGCAGGACCATGGCACCAGGCTGGGGAATACCGACGCCCTAAGGAGGAGCTGGAGGCAGCCAAGGCGGAGCGGCGCCAGTACAAGGCATTATACGCGCCGATTGGCAAACCCGAGAGGCACCCCCAATAATTTTTTTGGGGGGGGCACACGGGGAGTGTGGCTAGGTCAGGCAATAGACCTGAGCCAACTCCCCGTGCTTATTATGGGGAGCAGCGGATCAGAAGAGCGCCGGTCTATGCGGAAGTGCGCACGATCTCGCCCATGCGCACACACAGTCCGGTGCGAGTGATTCCAGCCCCTCGCAAGTGCCGTGCTAGAGTGGGCATACAGCCAGGAAGGAGTATGCCTGCGCAGTATATCTGGCCACCAGTACGTCTCCTAGGCCCAGGCTACCCTACGCCTGCTCTACGCACGGCAGCCATCAGGCCTCTGCACAGCCCAGTTTGCCCTGTGCCAGCACTCCGCCCATGCAGGGCTACTGTTACCACCCAGCCAGGATGGGTTGTGCAGGCTGTGCGCTCCAGATCTCCAGTGCTTGTTCATGGCCCGGTGTATCTAGTCCCTGCTCCTCGCACTAGCCTTGAGGTTTGTGTATCCAGTGTGGCGCCTCCAAAGCCAGCACCACGCACCAGGCCTCCAGTGCGTCAGCCCAGTCCAGTACGTCCTGTTCCTGCTCCTTGCACTAGCCTTGGGGTGCGTGTCTCCAGTCTGGTACCTCCAGTACCAGCCTCACGCACTAGGCCTTCAGTGCGTCAGCCCAGTCCAGTTCGTCCTGCTCCTGCTCCTCGCACTGGCCTTGAGGTGCGTGTTACCAGTCTGGCGCCTCCAATGCCAGCCCCAAGCACTAGGCCTGTAGTGCGCCTGTCCAGTCCAGAGCTTCCGGAGACAGTTCCCCGTCCAGAGCTTCCGGCGACAGTTCCCCGTCCAGAGCTTCCGGGCGACAGTTAGTCATCCAGAGCTTCCGGCGACAGTTCCCCGTCCAGAGCTTCCGTGCGACAGTTAGTCATCCAGAGCTTCCGGCGACAGTTCTCCATCCAGCAACGCGCCTTAGCCCTGAGCCTTCAGCGGGGGTGGACAGGTTAGGTTGGGGACTAAGGCCAGAGCCTGAGCCACCTCCATAGTAGGAGGATGGGGAGGGGGGGGTGTAGCACAAGAACCGTCAGTGACGGTGGCCACCCTCCCTTCCCTCCTTTTAGTTTGGGATTATTTTTGTTTTGGGGTTTATTTTTGTGTTTATTTTTGTGTTTTTTTGTTTGAGGTGCATCGGGGGGGTACTGTCACGTCCTGACCAGTAAAGAGGTTATTTGTTATTGTAGTTTGGTCAGGACGTGGCAGGGGGTGTTTGTTTTATGTGTTTCGGG
>NW_025550884.1:0-13246 GCF_905237065.1 Salmo salar | reverse complement strand
GTCTGTATTACCCGAAGATCTTAAAACTTTCCACCTTATCCACTACTGTCCCTTGATGTGGATGGGATCTCCCTGCTGTTTCCTGATTCACGATCATCTCCTTTGTTTTATTGACGTTGGTGAGAGGTTATTTTCTATTTGCCTCCCTGTAGGCTGTCTCATCATTGTTGGTAATCAAGTCCACTACTGTTGTGTCATCTGCGAACTTGATGATTGAGTTGGAGGGAGTGCATGGCCGCCGTCATGGGTGAACAGGGAGTACAGGAGGGGCTGAGCACTCACCCTTGTAGAGACCCCAGTGTTGAGGATCAAGCGAAGTGGAGATGCCTGTTTCCTACCTTCACCACCTGAGGCGACCGTCAGAAGATCAGGACCACAGAGTTCTGTTAAACTCACAGACATCATTCAAACAGTTTTAGAAACTTCAAAGTCTATTTTCTACCAAATATATTAATATATTATATGCATATTCAGTTCCTGGGCCCGAGTAATGAGCCGTTTTAATTTGAGTACGTTTATATACTGCCCCTACCTAGAGAAGGTTAAAATCCCCAGTTACAATAAATGCAGCCTCAGGATATATGGTTTACAGTTTACATAGAGTCAGTGAAGTTCCTTGAGCGTCATCATGAGGTGTCTGCTTGAAGTATATACACAGCTGTGGCCGATAACTATCGAGAATTCTCTTGGCCAAAGGAGATAATATGCGGAATTTGATTGTAAGAGATTCCTAGGTCGGGTAGCAGAAGGACTTAAATCCTGTATGTTGTTATGATTACACCATGAGTCATTAATCCATAAGCATACACCCCGTCCCCTTCTTCCCAGAAGGTGTTTATAAGCTGTTGGTAAACACATGAAGAAAGCCGTATACACTCTACTTGTCGAGAGAGCCATGTTTCTGTGAAGCAGAAAATGTTGCAATCTCTGATATCTCTCTGGAAGGCAACCCTTGCTCTAATTTCATCTACCTTATTTGTCAGAAACTGGACATAGGCGAGTAGTATACTTGGAAGCAGTGGGCGCTATGCCTTATTCGAAATCTGCTTCTTCAAGCGACGTTGTTTTGGGTTGGCTTCTGGGGTTAGATCCACTATCCTGTGTGGTGGTCGAACAAAGGATTTGCTTCAGGAAAGTTGTACTCCTGGTCATAATGTTGATAAGTTAGCTCTTACAATTGAAGTCCCGGAAGTTTACATACACTTAGGTTGGAGTCAGCTAAAACTCGTTTTCAACCACTCCCAAATTTCTTGTTAACAACTGTTTAATGAAGATTTGCATCTCTTTCTATAAATATTTTTCTCTACGATTATTCTTCTTAATATATCCCAATTCCAGATTTCCATCTTTTTTAAAGCTTAATTTAGAAAATATATATTTAAGCTTCTATAACTATTCACATCTTTTTGAGTCAAAATTCATGTCTTGTTTACCTATTCAATCATGGTTACATCAAAAAAATCAGCCAAACCTCAGAAGCTCAAATTGCAACCTCCCAGTCAGTTCATCCTTAATTTCCACCCCCTAGAAGTTACCCTTCATCTTTTACAAAACAATTTATCCCCATCATTCGGCCATTCTTCTCAACTATAAAAAGTTCAAAATCAATCCCAATTTCTTTAAATCATTTATCAGGCGCTCTTATCCCGCGACTTACAAATAGTGCATTCACCTTTATCCTGACACCCTTTACATTTATCCTTTTGGGGGGGTTGAAGGATTGCTTCTATCCTATCAAGGTTCCTATAAAAGGTGGGGTTTCAAAGTTGTCTCCGGAAGGTGGTGATTGACTCCAGTTCCACTGCTCGTAAAGGAGCTTGTTCCACCAGTTGGACACAGTTTTTGCTGGGCTGAACGTGAAATAACAAAGACCTCCTGAAGATGCTGGAACACAGTACAATATCTATATCCACATAAGACGATCCTATATCGAGCATAAACTGAAAGGCTGCTCAGCAAGGAAAAGCCACTGCTCCAAAACCACCATAAAAAAGCCAGACTACAGTTTTCAACTGCAGCATGGGCAAAATCATCTTTTTGGAGAAATGTCCTCTGGTCTGATGACAAAATATGTTTGCATATAGTTTGGAGGAAAAAGGGGAGCTTTCCGCCAAGGCCGTCTCAACTGCTTGTCGGGTGCTACTGGTGCACTTCACAAAACGATAGCATCATGAGGAGGAAATTACTTGTGATCTTTGAAGCATTATCTCAAGACATCAGTCAGAATTAAAGCTTGATCCAAATGGTCTTCCAAATGACATACCCCAAGCATACTTCTAAAGTTGTGAAAAATCTAAAGGACAACAAAGTCAGGGGTATTGAGCTGCCCATCCCCCTTTATCCTTAAATTTGTGAGCACTGAAAAAGCTGTCGGGCCTACACCTGATCGTTACACAGCTCATTCAGGAAGAATGTTCAAAATTCACCCAACTTATTGTGGAACTTGAAGGCAGCCTGAAGCGTTTGCCTCAAGTTAAACAATTTCCAAAAGCCAATGTACCAAATACTAATTGAGTGTATTACTTCGACCCACTAGGGAATGTATAAAATAACGAAAATAATCAATTCTCTCTATTTATTCACATTTCACATATTATAATATGAAATCCTAACTACCTAAGGCAGAATTTTTACAAGGATTAAATTACAGGAATTCTCCAAAACTGAGTTTAATAAGTGAGACAGAGATTACTGCTAAGCGACATCAATGCGTAACAGACAGGAAATACAAAACATCCAAAATCTAATAATTTCAACATTCTCAAACACTACGACTTCCCATTTTAAAAAACACTTTCCTTAATGTAACCACATTGTCCGATTTCAAAAAGGCTTTACAGCGAGAAAGCAAAACATTAGATTCTCTTAAGGATACTGACAAAATAACCCCATTTTCCATCAAGGAGATGTTCCCAAAAACCCAAAATACAGCCTAACTGCTAAATGAACACTTAACTTTGTTCTCGATCCAATTTTTTTATTTTTGTTCTAAAGTTCATATTTATATCCAACAGCATTTTACATTGGCGCGTGATGTTCCGGAACTTATTCCCACCAAAACCTTCGTTGAATAGCAAATCAATTTACAAAATACTCATCATAACGTTGACAAAATATATAACAATTATTTAAATTATATACCTACTCCCTATCAACGTTGTGTCAATTTTAAAATATTTCACTTTTCATTTCTGATTCTCCATCATAAACTATCAGTTCTGGCATCCAAAACTCTGAATTTTTATTCATTCCTTACCTTTGCTGATCTTCAGCGAATCACTCAACCCTACTTCCACAAAAATTTATTTTTTTCAAATACTCCATATTTATGTCCAAATCTGTTTTGTTTGTGCGTTCATCCTATCCAAGTTTTGCTAATTTGTTTACATCAAATGTTCCATTACTTTAACATGTCAAACATTATTTTACAATCAATCTTTAGGTATTTTTAACGTAAAAATTTGATAATATTCCAACTGGACAATAGTGTATTCATTCCAGGAGAAAAAGAAGGTACGGCGCGCTCGGCGGGCTCGTGCATCACAAGCCCTTTGTCCTCAGGCAGTCCACTCATTGACTGAGCTACTATTCTCTGCCCAGTAACAGGAGAAGGATGAAAAAACATTCTAAGGCTGTTGACAGCCAATGGAAGCCTTAGGAAGTGCAACGTGACCCCACAGACACAGTAGTTTTGATAGGGATTCAAAGAAGAACTACAATTCTCAGATTTCCCACTTCCTGGTTGGCTTTTTCTCAGGTTTTTGCCTGCCATATGAGTTCTGTTATACTCACTGACATCATTCAAACAGTTTTAGAAACTTCAGAGTGTTTTCTATCCTAATCTACTAATAATATGCATATTCTAGTTTCTGGGCCCGAGTAGTAGGCAGTTTAATTTGGGTACATTTTTCATCCGCCCGTGAAAATACTGCCCCTATACTCAACAGGTTAAATGTATTTGGCTAAGGTGTATGTAAACTTCTGACTTCAACTGTATATACAACAGTTGACCTAAATTGTTTGTGTTTATGAATTCATGTAGCTCTGTCCTTGAGCTGTTCTTGTCTATTAATGTTTTGTATTTTGTCATGTTTCATATTTTGTGTGGACCCCAGGAAGAGTAGCTGCTGCAAATACCAAATGTAACTCATTTCAGGAAACTAGGCGTAAGTCGCAAATCAGAGACATTTGAAGGTTTATTTAGCTTTTTGAATCAAAATGTGTTTTTGGGGCAGAAATGCCTTTTGGAACATTTGCACTTTCATGTGCCTTAATAACAAACTTGTATGCCATCTGTAAATACAAATAAATTATGAGCATAGTTGGTTTAGCCACAGAAAAAAACAGGAACCTTCCCGCTAGCCAAGATTGGCTGAAATATTGAATGGGCTGGACATGCCGAGAGATGAGTTTCGGATTGATTTGCCATGTAGCATCTTCTGTCTATAAAGTAAGCTGCTCGTTATGTAGATAATCCTTTCTACGCAGTTTTTTCAAAAGATATAACGTTAGCCATGGACAACTGCAAATGTGTTGCTAATGCTCTCAATAACATAGCTGCCCTGAATTTATCAGATGCTATCGACAAAGGTCAGTGGGAAAAAGTTGTGATGGACTACTTTCAAAGAGGACGATCGTGCCATACTGACTCTCTCTGACTTTGAGAATGAATCAGGCAATGAGGAAATCCCAGATTTGTTATTTATTTTTTTACCCCTTTTCTCCCTAATTTCGTGGTAGTTACAGATCCAATTGGTAGTTACAGATTTGTCTCATCGCTGCAACTCCTGTACAAACACGGGAGAGGCGAAGGCTGAGAGCCGTGTGTCCTCCGAAACACAACCCAACCAAGCCGCACTGCCTCTTGACACAATGCCCACTTAACCCAGAAGCCAGCCACACAAATGTGTCAGAGGAAACACTGTACACCTGGTGACCGTGTCAGTGTGCACTACGCCTGGCCCGCAACAGGAGTCACTAGTGCACGATGGGACAAGGACATCCCCTGCTGGCCAAACCCTCCCCTAACCCAGACGATGCGGGGGCCAATTGTGCGCCAACCCATGGGTCTTCCGGTCGTGGCGGCTGCGACCGAGCCTGGACTCAAACCCAGAATCTCTAGTGACACAGCTAGCACTGCAATGCAGTGCCTTAGACCACTGCACCACTTGGGAGATCCCTGATTTAGGTAAAACAACAGGTCAAGGGGGCTGTGAGACATGGGTTTAACTTTAGACACATGAATAGTGGGATGTATATGGAGGGTACGGGGCAACAGAAGACGAACAGCAGAGGAGCTAATGACCTTGGAGATGGGGTAAGGGCCAATAAACTGGGGGAAAGTTTGCGGGACTCCATCCAGAGGGGCAGATCCTGGGTGGACAGCCAAACCTTCTGCCTGAGATGATACAAGGGAGCTGGGGTCCGGTGGCGGTCTGCTTTATGTGGATATGTGAAGGGGTCTTGAGAAGGGCCGACAGGCTCTCTTCCAGGTACGACGACAGCGGGGGACAAACATCTGGGCCGAAGGTATGCCGACCTCTTCCTCTTGCTCAGGGCAGAGCGAGGGATGATATCCCAGGGAACACTCAAAGGCCGAGAGACCCATGGCAGAGCAAGGAAGGGTATTGCGAGAATATTCGACCCACACTAGTTGCTGGCCCCAGGTGGTTGGGTTGGCGGAGACCAAGCAGCGAAGAGTTGTTTCCAAGTCTTGATTGGCTCGCTCTGACTGGCCATTGGTCTGGAAGTGGAACCCGGAGGACAGGCTGGCCGACGACCTAATGAGTGTGCAGAATGCCTTCCAGAACCAGGACGAGAACTGAGGACCCTGTTCAGAGACCATGTCTACTGGGAGTCCATGGATTTGAAAGACGTGCTGAACCATGAGCTGGGCCGTCTCTTTGGCAGAGGGTAGCTTGGGGACAGCAATGAGGTGAGCGGCATTGAAACCGATCCACTACTGTCAGGATGGCGGTGTTGCCATCAGATGGGGGGACACCCGTGACAAAGTTCAGGGGCTATGTGAGACCATGGACAGTGAGGGACAGGCAGAGGTTGAAGGAGACCAGCCGGAGCTTGCCGAGGAGTCTTGTTCTGCGACAGACCGTGCATGTGGCGATGAATGCGAAGACTTCAGGAATCATGGTAAGCCACCAAAAGCATTGTTTGAAAGGCCGGGGTCCGACGGGAGCCAAGGTGGCAGGCAAGCCTGGAGGAGTGGGCCCTCTCCAGGACCGAGTGGACTGCGTCCAGGAAAAACATCCGGTTATCTGGGCCCCAGATTCTCTGGAGAATCCCAGGAAATGTTGTAGCTGCATCCTGGACATTGCCTGGGGCCAATCCTCCACTGCTCTCACCTTCTCGGGATCCATCTGTATACTCCTGCAGCGATTATGTAACCCGGAAGGGGATAGTGTAGCTGATGGAATTCGCACTTCTCCGCTTCCACAAAAAGCTCGTTCTCCAGGAGGAAATCTGTCGGACGTGGAGCACGTGTTCTGAGCGGAGGCAGGACGGATAAACCCGGCAGCTAGGGAGTCCTCAATGTAGGTCTCCATAGCCTTGGTCTCCGGACCCGACAGAGAGTACAGTTGTCCCTGGGGCGGAGTGGTGCCTGGGAGAAGGTCAATCCCGCAGTCATAGGGTCGGTGCGGCAGAAGCAAAGTGGCCCGGGCCTTACTAAACACCTCCTGGAGGTTTTGGTACTCCGCGGGAATGGCAGAGGTCCAGGGCAACTTCTGAGCCCCCAGGAAGACTTCCCCGGGTCAGGCTGCACTGACTTCAAGCACTGAGCGTGGCAGAACGGGCTCCAACCCATGATGGCACCAGCACACCAGTCAATAAGGGGATTCTCTGGAGCGAAGAGAATCCCAATACCATGGGAACCTGAGAAGACTTAATGAACAATAATTGGATCGCTGTGGTTCCCTGACACACGTAGGTTGATGGGAGTGGTATTGTGGGTGACCCGGCCTATAGAGCACCAGTCCTGCACGATATCGTCCATGGGAATGGAGAGAGGCTGAGTGGGGATTCCTAGCTCGGGAGTAGCGTCCATAAAGCTCTCATCGGCCCCAGTCAATGGGTACTTGGAGAGATCTCAACTAATTTCCCCACTGCAAAATGATGTAGTGAGCCTGGTCTTTTAGTGGACAGGTGGAGCCAAAATGACCAGTAGTCCCGCAATACTGGCAACTCTTAGTGTGAATCCATTATAGCCATTCGGCTAAAGACATCCTAGCTCTGCCTAGTTGCATTGCCTTGGGAAGAGATGAATCAGCAGCCTTCGGAGACTCTGGGGAACTCAGGTAGCCTCGGGTTCTCTTGGAAATGGAGCCATCAGGGACTTCCGGGATGCCTCGAGCGGCAAGATGGAATCATTGGGCGGGTAAGTGAAATCAACACCTTCCGGTTTGGAGCGAGCAGTCGCGACTACGCTCGCTCCACAGGTAATATTACACTTCACTACATTACAACGGCTTGAGTTGTTTGATCTGAGCAATTCTTCTTAGCTAGCTACATAGCCGTCTTTGTATCAAAGATAATTGTGTAGTTTAGAGTAATTGAGTAATTATCGAGGCTAGCTATCTTCGTCCTCCTAACGTAGTCAACACTGCTAGCTGCTAGCTAGCTAGTCATCACTGCTAGCTAGCCAACTTCTACCCGACTAGCAGCACTGTAGAAACTATTACATTACAATGTAACGACTTGATTAGTGTGGTGTTAGTGTTAGTTAGCCAGCTACATAGTTGTCTTTGCTGTCTCTGTATCTATGATAATTGTGTAGTTTGAGTAATTATCGAGGTGAGCTAGCCACCGACCGGCGTCAGACTTAGTCAACACACCAAGTCATCATTAACCCACTGTTAGCTAGCCAACCGTTACCGACTAGCAGCGCTGTAGATACTAATACTTTACAACGGAAGGATTTGACTAGTGCAGTGTTAGCTAGCTAGCTACTTAGTTGTCTTTGTCATAGCTTGATAATTGTGTAGTCTAGTAATTACCGAGGTTAGCTAGCCAGCCATCGAGGTTAGCTAGCCAGCTATTTCCGTCCCCCCGACGCCTTATTTTTTCCCCTAACCCAGCCAACTATTACCGACGAGCAGCATTGTAGAAACTAAATACATTACAAGGAACTTCTTGATTAGTGTTATGTTAGCTAGCTAGCTACAAAGTTGCTTTGTATCATACAAGGTGTAGTACTGAAACTATCGAGGTTACCTAGCCAGCTACACGTTCAAAGTCAACAACAGCCACTGCTAGCTAGCCTACTCCACCAGCCAGCAGTACTGTATCATTTTAGTCAATAAGATTTTTGAAACGTAAAGCAACTTTCTGAACATTCGAGACGTGTAGTCCACTTGTCATTCCAATCTCCTTTGCATTAGCGTAGCCTCTTCTGTAGCTTGTCTACTGTGTGTCTGTCTATCCCTGTTCTCTCCCCTCTGCACAGGCCATACAAACGCTCCACACCGCGTGGCTGCCACTCTAACCTGGTGATCCCAGCGCGCACGACCCACGTGGAGTTCCAGGTCTCCGGCAGCCTCTGGAACTGCCGGTCTGCGGCCAACAAGGCTGAGTTCATCTCCAGCCTATCACCCTCCAGTCCCTAGACTTCCTGGCACTGACGGTTCATGGATTCCGATAACACTGCTACTCCTACTGCTCTCTCCTCTTCTCGTGTTCCATACCCCTAGAGCATCGAACCAGCGGGTGGTGGCACTGGAATCCTCATCTCTCCCAAGTGGACATTCTCTCTTTCTCCCCTGACCCATCTGTCTATCTCCTCATTTTGAATTCCATGCTGTCACAGTTACCAGCCCTTTCAGGCTTAACATCCTTATCATTTATCGCCCTCCAGGTTCCCTTGGAGAGTTCATCAATGAGCTTAGCCTTGATAAGTTCCTTTCCTGAGGATGGCTCACCTCTCACAGTTCTGGGTGACTTTAACCTCTTACATCTAGATGTTCCGCTAGCGAACACCTGCTCCTATATCCAATGATAGGCGTGGCGCGTAATTCCACAAATTCCTCAAAAAAATACAAGAAACTTCAATTTTTCAAACATATGACTATTTCACAGCATTTTAAAGACAAGACTCTCCTTTATCTAACCACACTGTCCGATTTCAAAAGGCTTTACAGCGAAAGCAAAACATTGGATTATGTCAGCAGAGTACCAAGCCAGAAATAATCAGCAGACACCCATTTTTCAAGCTTAGCATATAATGTCACAAAAACAAAACCACAGCTAAATGCAGCACTAACCTTTGATGATCTTCATCAGATGACAACCCTAGGACATTATGTTATACAATGCATGCAATGTCTTTGTTCAATCAAGTTCATATTTATATCAAAAACCAGCTTTTTACATTAGCATGTGACGTTCAGAGACTAGCATACCCCCGCAAACATCCAGAGTGAATTTACTAAATTACTCACGATAACGTTCACAAAAAAACATAACAATTATTTTAAGAATTATAGATACAGAACTCCTCTATGCACTCGATATGTCCGATTTTAAAATAGCTTTTCGGTGAAAGCACATTTTGCAATATTCTCAGTAGATAGCCCAGCCATCACTGCCTAGCCATTTAGACACCGACCAAGTTTAGCCCTGATCAAACTCCGATTTACTATTACAAAAGTTTCATTACCTTTGTTGTCTTCGTCAGAATGCACTCCCAGGACTGCTACTTCAATAACAAATGTTGGTTTGGTCCAAAATAATCCATCGTTATATCCGAATAAGCGGCGTTTTGTTGCAATGCGTTCCAGACACTATCTGAAATGGTAAAAGAAGAGTCGTGCGCGATGGCTAATTCGTGACAAAAAATTCTAAATATTCCATTACCGTACTTCACTGTCAACCTGGGCTGTTTAAAAAATCACTTTATTTACGCCATTTTCTCGTAGAAAAGCTGATAATATTCCGACAGGAATCTCCTTTTCGGCAAACAGAGGAAAAAAAATCACAAAAAAGACCGCGGGCAGGTCACGCGCCTAAGCCCACAGTCCCTTGATCGGCCACTTGAGAAAGGCGATCAATGTATTTCAGCCTGGGGCTGGGATGACGACATTCAGGTTTTTCCCGGCTCTGAGCGCCTATGGACGAGCGTAGGGAAGTGTCACGGGTTAGAGCAGAGATCCTAGTAAAAAAGATAGAGATGGCAAAGAAGTTCCAGAAATGGTCAGACAGGCCACTTCCTGTGGCAAGGAATCTCTCAGGTTTTTGACCTGCCATTTGAGTTCTGTTATACTCACAGACACCATTCAAAACAGTTTTAGAAACTTTAGGATGTTTTCTATCGATATATAATAAGTATATGCATATTCTAGTTACTGGGTAGGATTAATAACTTAGACTTAAATCGGGTACGTTTTTATCCAGCCGTGAAAATACTGCCCCCTAGCCATAAGAGAGTTGAAACCTCCCCACGTTTACCTTTGACTCATTCCTCTCTGCCTCCTTCTTTCCACTCCTCTCCTCTTTCGACCTCACCACTCTCACCTTCCCCCCCCTACTCACAAGGCAGGCAATACGCTTGACCTCATCTTTACTAGATGCTGTTCTTCCACTCAATCTCATTGCAACTCCCTCCTCCAAGTCTCCGACCACTACCTTGCTTATCCTTTTCCCTCTCGCTCTCATCCAACACTTCTCACTCTGCCCCTACTCGCGATGGTATTGCGCCGTCCCAACCTTCGCTCTCTCTCTCCCGCTACTCTCTCCTCCTTCCATCCTATCATCTCTTCCCTCTGCTCAAACCTTCTCAACCTATCTCCTGATTCTGCCTCCTCAACCCTCCCTCTCCTCCCTCTCTGCATCCTTTGATTTCCTCTGTCCCCCTACTCGCTCCTCCAGGCGCTCGGTCCTCCCCTCCTGCTCCGTGGCTCGACGACTCACTACGAGCTCACAGAACAGGAGTTCGGGCAGCCGAGCGGAAATGGAGAAAACTTGGCCTCCCCTGCGGACCTGGCATCCTTTCACTCCCTCCTCTCTACATTTTCCTCTTCTGTCTCTGCTGCTAAAAGCCACTTTCTACCACTCTAAACTCCAAGCATCTGCCTCTAACCCTAGAAAGCTCTTTGCTACCTTCTCCTCCCCTCCTGAATCCTCCTCCCCCTCCTCTCCTGCTGATGACTTCGTCAACCATTTTGAAGGGTTGACGACATCCGACCTCCTCGTTTGCTAAGTCAAACGTACACCGCTGGTCCTGCTCACACTGCCCTACCCTGTGCTTTGACCTCTTTCTCCCCTTTCTCTCCAGATGAAATCTCAGCGTCTTTTAACGGCCGTCCGGCCAACAACCTGCCCACTGACCCTATCCCTCCTCTCTTCTCAGACCATGTTTCCGGAGACCTTCTCCCTTACCTCACCTCGCTCATCAACTCATCCTTGACCGCTGGCTGCGTCCCTTCCGTCTTCAAGAGAGCGAGAGTTGCACCTCTTCTGAAAAAACCTACACTCGATCCCTCCGATGTCGGGCCAACTACAGACCAGTATCCCTTCTCTCTTTCTCTCCAAAACTCTTGAACGTGCCGCCTTGGCCAGCTGTCTCTTGCTATCTCTCTCAGAATTATCTTCTTGATCCCCAATCAGTCAGGTTTCAAGACTGGGCATTCAACTGAGACTGCTCTTCTCTGTAGTCACGGAGGGCTCTCCGTTTCACGCTGGGAAGCTAACTCTCTCCCCTCTGCTCTCATCCTTCTAGACCTATCTGCTGCCTTTGATACCGTGAACCATCAGATCCTCCTCTCCACCCTCTCCGAGCTGGGCATCTCCGGCGCGGCCCACGCTTGGATTCTGCGTCCTACCTGACAGGTCGCTCCTACCAGGTGGCGTGGCGAGAATCTGTCTCCGCACCACGTGCTCTCACCACTGGGTGTCCCCAGGGCTCTGTTCTAGGCCCACTCCTCTTCTCGCTATACACCAAGTCACTTGGCTCTGTCATATCCTCACATGGTCTCTCATGGATCATTGCTATGCAGATGACAACACAATTAATCTTCTCCTTTCCCCCTTCTGACAACTAGGTGGCGAATCGCATCTCTGCATGTCTGGCAGACTATATCAAGTGCGTGGATGACGGATCACCACCTCAAGCTGAACCTCGGCAAGACGGAGCTGCTCTTCCCTCCCGGGGAAGGACTGCACGTTCCATGATCTCACGCATCACGGTTGACAACTCCCCTTGTGTCCCTCCTCCCAGAGTGCTAAGAGCCTGGGGCGTGACCCCTGGACAACACCCTGTCGTTCTCCACCCCACTAACATCAAGGCGGTGACCGATCCTGTAGGTTCATGCTCTCACAACATTCGCAGAAAGAATCGACCCTGCCTCACACGGAAGCGGCGCAGTCCCAATCCAGGCCTTGTCATCTCCCCGTCTGGATTACTGCAACTCGTTGTTGGCTGGGCTCCCTTGCCTGTGCCATTAAACCCCTACAACTCTATCCAGAACGCGCGCAGCCCGTCTGGTGTTCAACCTTCCCAAGTTCTCTCCGTCACCCCCGCTCCTCCGCTCTCTCCACTGGCTTTTCCAGTCGAAGCTGCATCCGCTACAAGACCATGGTGCTTGCCTCATGGAGTGTGAGGGGAACGGCACCTCCGTACCTTCAGGCTCTGATCAGGCCCTACACCCAAACAAGGGCACATGCGTTCATCCACCTCTGGCCTGCTCAAGCACTCCCTACCACTGAGGAAGCACAGTTCCCGCTCAGCCCAGTCAAAACTGTTCGCTGCTCTGGCACCCCAATGGTGGAACAAGCTCCCCTCACGACGCAAGGACAGCGGAGTCAATCACCTTACCTTCCGGAGACACCTGAAACCCTGCACCTCTTTACAATACCTGACAGGATACAAAGTAATCCTTCTAACCCCCCTTAAAAAGATTTAGATGCACTATTGTAAAGTGGTTGTTCCACTGGATATTATATGGTGAATGCACCAATTTGTAAGTCGCCTGGATAAGAGCCGCCTGCAAAATGACTTAAATGTAATGTAAATGTCAAACAGGCCTTCTGGGTTCCAGGCAATTTCAGTTGTCAACGCATACAGAAATCCACCTCATAGTCTCACACTGTGGGGTCTCCTGTCAAAGCTGGAGTGTCTCTCTGGGCAGCCTTCTTCCCGACAATGGAGCATTGAATACTTTATCTCTCCACCACAAACTCCCTCCAGACCAGTTATACAGCCAACTTCTCTGTCTTGCTACTGCCGTAACTCCACGAGAGC
>NW_025550883.1:0-68194 GCF_905237065.1 Salmo salar | reverse complement strand
CGGTACTGGACAGAACAGAACAGGTAGAGTTGGTACTGGACAGGAACAGAGCAGGTAGAGTTGGTACTGGACAACAGAGCAGGTAGAGTTGGTACTGGACCAACAGAGCAGGTAGAGTTTGGTACTGGACAGAACAGAGGTAGAGTTGGTACTGGACAGTACAGAGGTAGGATGGTAGACTGGACAGAACAGAGGTAGAGTTGATACTGGACAGAACAGAGGTAGAGTTGGTACTGGACAGAACAGGTAGAGTTGGTACTGACAGAACAAGGTAGAGTTGGTACTGGACAGAAACAGGTAGAGTTGGTACTGGACAGAACAGGCAAGAGTTGGTACTGGACAAGAACAATGGTAGATTTGGTACTGGACAGAACAGAGGTAGAGTTGGTACCGGACAGAACAGAGCAGGTAGAGTTGGTACTGGACAAAGAACAGAACAGGTAGAGTTGGTACTGGACAGAACAGACCAGGTAGAGTTGGTACTGGACAGAATGGGTAGAGTTGGTACTGGACAGAACAGGTAGAGTTGGTACTGGACAGAACAGGTAGAGTTGGTACTGGACAGAACAGGTAGGGTATGGTATTGGACAGAACAGGTAGGTTGGTACTGGGACAGAACAGGTAGAGTTGGCACTGGACACGAACGGGTAGATGGTACGGGACGGAACTGGTAGAGTTGGTACTGGACGGAACAGGTAGAGTTGGTACTGGACGGAACAGGTAGAGTTGGTACTGGACAGAACAGGTAGAGTTGGTACTGGACAGAACAGGTAGAGTCGGTACTGGACAGAACAGTAGATTTGGTACGGGACAGAACATACAGAACAGGTAGAGTCGGTACTGGACAGAACATACAGAACAGGTAGAGTCGGTACTGGACAGAACAGACAGAACAGGTAGAGTTGAGTGCTGGACAGAACAGACAGAACAGGTAGAGTTGGTACTGGACAGAACAGGCAGAGTTGGTACTGGACAGAACAGGCAGAGTGGGTACTGGACAGAACAGGCTAGAGTTGGTACTGGACAGAACAGGTAGAGTCGGTGACTGGACAGAACAGAGCAGGTAGAGTCGGCACTGGACAGAACAGAGCAGGTAGAGTCGGTACTGGACAAAGAACAGAGCAGGTAGAGTCGGTACTGGACAGAACAGACAGGTAGAGTTGGTACTGGACAGAACAGAGCAGGTAGAGCTGGTACTGACAGAACAGGTAGAGTTGGTACTGGACAGAACAGGTAGAGTGGTACTGGACAGAACAGGTAGAGTTGTGTACTGGGACAGAACAGGCAGATTGGTACTGGACAGAACAGAGCAGGCAGAGTTGGGTACTGGACAGAACAGAGCAGGTAGAGTCGGTACTGGACAGAACAGAGCAGGTAGAGTTGGTAACTGGACAGAACAGAGCAGGTAGAGTTGGCACTGGACAGAACATAACAGGTAGAGTCGGTACTGGACAGAACAGAACAGGTAGAGTTGGTACTGGACAGAATGGGTAGAGTTGGTACTGGACAGAACAGGTAGAGTTGGTACTGGACAGAACAGGTAGAGTTGGTACTGGACAGAACAGGTAGGGTTGAGTACTGGACAGAACAGGTACAGTTGGTACTGGACAGAACAGGTAGAGTTGGTACTGGACAGAACAGGTAGAGTTGGTACTGGACAGAACTGGTAGAGTTGGTACTGGACGGAACAGGTAGGAGTTGGTACTGACAGAACAGGTAGAGTTGGTACTGGACAGAACAGGTAGAGTTGGTACTGGACAGAACAGGTAGAGTTGGTACTGGACAGAACAGGTAGAGTTGGTACTGGACAGAACAGGTAGAGTTGGTACGGGACAGAACAGGTAGATTTGGTACGGGACAGAACAGACAGAACAGGTAGAGTTGGTACTGACAGAACAGACAGAACAGGTAGAGTTGGCGCTGACAGAACAGACAGAACAGGTAGAGTTGGTGCTGGACAGAACAGACAGAACAGGTAGAGTCGGTACTGGACAGAACAGGTAGAGTTGGTACTGGACAGAACAGGTAGAGTCGGTACATGGACAGAACAGGTAGAGTTGGTACTGGACAGAACAGGTAGAGTCGGTACTGGACAGAACAGGTAGAGTCGGTACTGGACAGAACAGCGCTAGAGTCGGTACTGGACAGAACAGACAGAACAGGTAGAGTCGGTGCTGGACAGAACAGACAGAACAGGTAGAGTTGGTACTGGACAGAACAGACAGAACAGGTAGAGTTGGTACTGGACAGAACAGGTAGAGTTGGTACTGGACAGAACAGGCAGAGTTGGTACTGACAGAACAGAACAGGTAGAGTTGGTACTGGACAGAACAGGTAGAGTTGGTACTGGACAGAACAGGTAGAGTTGGTACTGGACAGAACAGGTAGAGTTGGTACTGGACAGAACAGGTAGAGTTGGTACTGGACAGAACAGGTAGATTTGGTACTGGACAGAACAGAGCAGGTAGAGTTGGTACTGGACAGAACAGAGCAGGTAGAGTTGGCACTGGACAGAACAGAGCAGGTAGAGTTGGTACTGGACAGAACAGAGCAGGTAGAGTTGGTACTGGACAGAACATAACAGGTAGAGTTGGTACTGGACAGAACAGAACAGGTAGAGTTGGTACTGGACAGAATGGGTAGAGTTGGTACTGGACAGAACAGGTAGAGTTGGTACTGGACAGAACAGGTAGAGTTGGTACTGGACAGAACTGGTAGAGTTGGTACTGGACGGAACAGGTAGAGTTGGTACTGGACAGAACAGGTAGAGTTGGTACTGGACAGAACAGGTAGAGATTGGTACTGGACAGAACAGGTAGAGTTGGTACTGGACAGAACAGGTAGATTTGGTACGGGACAGAACAGACAGAACAGGTAGAGTTGGTACTGGACAGAACAGACAGAACAGGTAGAGTTGGTGCTGGACAGAACAGACAGAACAGGTAGAGTTGGTGCTGGACAGAACAGACAGAACAGGTAGAGTTGGTACTGGGACAGAACAGGTAGAGTTGGTACTGGACAGAACAGGTAGAGTTGGTACTGGACAGAACAGGTAGAGTTGGTACCTGGACAGAACAGGTAGAGTTGGTACTGGACAGAACAGGTAGAGTTGGTACTGGACAGAACAGGTAGAGTTGGTACTGGACAGAACAGGTAGAGTTGGTACTGGACAGAACAGACAGAACAGGTAGAGTTGGTGCTGGACAGAACAGACAGAACAGGTAGAGTTGGTACTGGACAGAACAGACAGAACAGGTAGAGTTGGTACTGGACAGAACAGGTAGAGTTGGTACTGGACAGAACAGGTAGAGTTGGTACTGGACAAGAACAGAACAGGTAGAGTTGGTACTGGACAGAACAGGTAGAGTTGGTACTGGACAGAACAGGTAGAGTTGGTACTGGACAGAACAGGTAGAGTTGGTACTGGACAGAACAGGTAGAGTTGGTACTGGACAGAACAGGTAGAGTCGGTACTGGACAGAACAGAGCAGGTAGATTTGGTACTGGACAGAACAGAGCAGGTAGAGTGTGGTACTGGACAGAACAGAACAGGTAGAGTTGGTACTGGACAGAACAGAACAGGTAGAGTTGGTACTGGACAGAACAGAACAGGTAGAGTTGGTACTGGACAGAACAGAACAGGTAGAGTTGGTACTGGACAGAACAGGTAGAGTTGGTACTGGACAGAACAGGTAGAGTTGGTACTGGACAGAACAGGTAGAGTTGGTACTGGACAGAACAGGTAGGGTTGGTACTGGACAGAACAGGTAGGGTTGGTACTGGACAGAACAGGTAGAGTTGGTACTGGACAGAACAGGTAGAGTTGGTACTGGACAGAACAGGTAGAGTTGGTACTGGACAGAACAGGTAGAGTTGGTACTGGACAGAACAGGTAGAGTTGGTACTGGACAGAACAGGTAGAGTTGGTACTGGACAGAACAGGTAGAGTTGGTACTGGACAGAACAGGTAGAAGTTGGTACTGGACAGAACAGGTAGAGATTGGTACTGGACAGAACAGGTAGAGTTGGTACTAGGCAGAACAGGTAGAGTTGGTACTGGACTGAACAGGTAGATTGGGTAACAGGCAAAGAAACAAACAGAGCAGGTAGAGTCGGTACTGGACAAAAACAGACAGAACAGGTAGAGTTGGTACTGGACAGAACAGACAGAACAGGTAGAGTTGGTACTGGACAGAACAGACAGAACAGGTAGAGTTGGTGCTGGACAGAACAGACAGAACAGGTAGAGTTGGTACTGGACAGAACAGGTAGAGTCGGTACTGGACAGAACAGGTAGAGTCGGTACTGGACAGAACAGGTAGAGTCGGTACTGGACAGAACATACAGAGCAGGTAGAGTCGGTACTGGACAGAACAGAACAGGTAGAGTCGGTACTGGACAGAACAGAGCAGCTAGAGTCGGTACTGGACAGAACAGAGCAGGTAGAGTCGGGTACTGGACAAGAACAGAGCAGGTAGAGTCGGTACTGGACAGAACAGAGCAGGTAGAGTTGGTACTGGACAGAACAGAGCAGGTAGAGTCGGTACTGGACAGAACAGAGCAGGTAGAGTCGGTACTGGACAGAACAGAGCAGGTAGAGTCGGTACTGGACAGAACAGAGCAGGTAGAGTCGGTACTGGACAGAACAGGTAGAGTCGGTACTGGACAGAACAGGTAGAGTTGGTACTGGACAGAACAGGTAGAGTTGGTACTGGACAGAACAGGTAGATTTGGTACTGGACAGAACAGAGCAGGTAGAGTTGGTACTGGACAGAACAGAGCAGGTAGAGTTGGCACTGGACAGAACAGAGCAGGTAGAGTTGGTACTGGACAGAACAGAGCAGGTAGAGTTGGTACTGGACAGAACATAACAGGTAGAGTTGGTACTGGACAGAACAGAACAGGTAGAGTTGGTACTGGACAGAACGGGTAGAGTTGGTACTGGACAGAACAGGTAGAGTTGGTACTGGACAGAACAGGTAGAGTTGGTACTGGACAGAACAGGTAGGGTTGGTACTGGACAGAACAGGTAGGGTTGGTACTGGACAGAACAGGTAGAGTTGGTACTGGACAGAACAGGTAGAGTTGGTACTGGACAGAACAGGTAGAGTTGGTACTGGACAGAACAGGTAGAGTTGGTACTGGACAGAACAGGTAGAGTTGGTACTGGACAGTACAGGTAGATTTGGTACGGGGACAGAACAGACAGAACAGGTAGAGTTGGTACGGGACAGAACAGACAGAACAGGTAGAGTTGGTACTGGACAGAACAGACAGAACAGGTAGAGTTGGTGCTGGACAGAACAGACAGAACAGGTAGAGTTGGTACTGGACAGAACAGGTGGAGTTGGTACTGGACAGAACAGGTAGAGTTGGTACTGGACAGAACAGGTAGAGTTGGTACTGGACAGAACAGGTAGAGTTGGTACTGGACAGAACAGGTAGAGTTGGTACTGGACAGAACAGGTAGAGTTGGTACTGGACAGAACAGGTAGAGTTGGTACTGGACAGAACAGGTAGAGTTGGTAGTGGACAGAACAGGTAGAGTTGGTACTGGACAGAACAGGTAGATTTGGTACGGGACAGAACAGACAGAACAGGTAGAGTTGGTACTGGACAGAACAGACAGAACAGGTAGAGTTGGTACTGGACAGAACAGACAGAACAGGTAGAGTTGGTACTGGACAGAACAGACAGAACAGGTAGAGTTGGTACTGGACAGAACAGGTAGAGTCGGTACTGGACAGAACAGGTAGAGTCGGTACTGGACAGAACAGGTAGAGTCGGTACTGGACAGAACAGAGCAGGTAGAGTCGGTACTGGACAGAACATACAGAGCAGGTAGAGTCGGTACTGGACAGAACATACAGAGCAGGTAGAGTCGGTACTGGACAGAACATACAGAGCAGGTAGAGTCGGTACTGGACAGAACATACAGAGCAGGTAGAGTCGGTACTGGACAGAACATACAGAGCAGGTAGAGTCGGTACTGGACAGAACATACAGAGCAGGTAGAGTCGGTACTGGACAGAACATACAGAGCAGGTAGAGTCGGTACTGGACAGAACATACAGAGCAGGTAGAGTCGGTACTGGACAGAACATACAGAGCAGGTAGAGTCGGTACTGGACAGAACATACAGAGCAGGTAGAGTCGGTACTGGACAGAACATACAGAGCAGGTAGAGTCGGTACTGGACAGAACAGAGCAGGTAGAGTCGGTACTGGACAGAACAGAGCAGCTAGAGTCGGTACTGGACAGAACAGAGCAGGTAGAGTCGGTACTGGACAGAACAGAGCAGGTAGAGTCGGTACTGGACAGAACAGAGCAGGTAGAGTCGGTACTGGACAGAACAGAGCAGGTAGAGTCGGTACTGGACAGAACAGAGCAGGTAGAGTCGGTACTGGACAGAACAGAGCAGGTAGAGTCGGTACTGGACAGAGCAGGTAGAGTCGGTACTGGACAGAGCAGGTAGAGTCGGTACTGGACAGAACAGGTAGAGTCGGTACTGGACAGAACAGGTAGAGTCGGTACTGGACAGAACAGGTAGAGTCGGTACTGGACAGAACAGGTAGAGTCGGTACTGGACAGAACAGAGCAGGTAGAGTCGGTACTGGACAGAACAGAGCAGGTAGAGTCGGCACTGGACAGAACAGAGCAGGTAGATTTGGCACTGGACAGAACAGAGCAGGTAGAGTTGGTACTGGACAGAACAGAACAGGTAGAGTTGGTACTGGACAGAACAGAACAGGTAGAGTTGGTACTGGACAGAACAGGTAGAGTTGGTACTGGACAGAACAGGTAGAGTTGGTACTGGACAGAACAGGTAGGGGTTGGTACTGGACAGAACAGGTAGGGTTGGTACTGGACAGTACAGGTAGAGTTGGTACTGGACAGAACAGGTAGAGTTGGTACTGGACAGTACAGGTAGAGTTGGTACTGGACAGAACAGGTAGAGTTGGTACTGAACAGAACAGGTAGAGTTGGTACTGGACAGAACAGGTAGAGTTGGTACTGGACAGTACAGGTAGATTTGGTACCGGGACAGAACAGACAGAACAGGTAGAGTTGGTACTGGACAGAACAGACAGAACAGGTAGAGTTGGTGCTGGACAGAACAGACAGAACAGGTAGAGTTGGTACTGGACAGAACAGGTCGAGTTGGTACTGGACAGAACAGGTAGAGTTGGTACTGGACAGAACAGGTAGAGTTGGTACTGGACAGAACAGGTAGAGTACAGAACAGGTAGAGTTGGTACTGGACAGAACAGGTAGATTTGGTACGGGACAGAACAGACAGAACAGGTAGAGTTGGTACTGGACAGAACAGACAGAACAGGTAGAGTTGGTACTGGACAGAACAGACAGAACAGGTAGAGTTGGTACTGGACAGAACAGGTAGAGTCGGTACTGGACAGAACAGAGCAGGTAGAGTCGGGTACTGGACAGAACAGAGCAGGTAGAGTCGGTACTGGACAGAACATACAGAGCAGGTAGAGTCGGTACTGGACAGAACATACAGAGCAGGTAGAGTCGGTACTGGACAGAACATACAGAGCAGGTAGAGTCGGTACTGGACAGAACAGAGCAGGTAGAGTCGGTACTGGACAGAACAGAGCAGGTAGAGTCGGTACTGGACAGAACAGAGCAGCTAGAGTCGGTACTGGACAGAACAGAGCAGGTAGAGTCGGTACTGGACAGAACAGAGCAGGTAGAGTCGGTACTGGACAGAACAGAGCAGGTAGAGTCGGTACTGGACAGAACAGAGCAGGTAGAGTCGGTACTGGACAGAACAGAGCAGGTAGAGTCGGTACTGGACAGAACAGAGCAGGTAGAGTCGGTACTGGACAGAACAGAGCAGGTAGAGTCGGTACTGGACAGAACAGAGCAGGTAGAGTCGGTACTGGACAGAACAGAGCAGGTAGAGTCGGTACTGGACAGAACAGAGCAGGTAGAGTCGGTACTGGACAGAACAGGTAGAGTCGGTACTGGACAGAACAGGTAGAGTCGGTACTGGACAGAACAGGTAGAGTCGGTACTGGACAGAACAGGTAGAGTCGGTACTGGACAGAACAGAGCAGGTAGAGTCGGTACTGGACAGAACAGAGCAGGTAGAGTCGGTACTGGACAGAACAGAGCAGGTAGAGTCGGCACTGGACAGAACAGAGCAGGTAGAGTTGGCACTGGACAGAACAGAACAGGTAGAGTTGGTACTGGACAGAACAGAACAGGTAGAGTTGGTACTGGACAGAACAGGTAGAGTTGGTACTGGACAGAACAGGTAGAGTTGGTACTGGACAGAACAGGTAGGGTTGGTACTGGACAGAACAGGTAGGGTTGGTACTGGACAGTACAGGTAGAGTTGGTACTGGACAGAACAGGTAGAGTTGGTACTGGACAGAACAGGTAGAGTTGGTACTGGACAGAACAGGTAGAGTTGGTACTGAACAGAACAGGTAGAGTTGGTACTGGACAGAACAGGTAGAGTTGGTACTGGACAGAACAGGTAGAGTTGGTACTGGACAGAACAGGTAGAGTTGGTACTGGACAGAACAGGTAGAGTTGGTACTGGACAGAACAGGTAGAGTCGGTACTGGACAGAACATACAGAGCAGGTAGAGTCGGTACTGGACAGAACAGAGCAGCTAGAGTCGGTACTGGACAGAACAGAGCAGGTAGAGTCGGTACTGGACAGAACAGAGCAGGTAGAGTCGGTACTGGACAGAACAGAGCAGGTAGAGTCGGTACTGGACAGAACAGAGCAGGTAGAGTCGGTACTGGACAGAACAGAGCAGGTAGAGTTGGTACTGGACAGAACAGGTAGAGTTGGTACTGGACAGAACAGGTAGAGTTGGTACTGGACAGAACAGGTAGAGTTGGTACTGGACAGAACAGAGCAGGTAGAGTTGGCACTGGACAGAACAGAGCAGGTAGATTTGGCACTGGACAGAACAGAGCAGGTAGAGTTGGTACTGGACAGAACAGAGCAGGTAGAGTTGGTACTGGACAGAACAGAACAGGTAGAGTTGGTACTGGACAGAACAGGTAGATTTGGTACTGGACAGAACAGAGCAGGTAGAGTTGGTACTGGACAGAACAGAGCAGGTAGAGTTGGTACTGGACAGAACAGAACAGGTAGAGTTGGTACTGGACAGAACAGAACAGGTAGAGTTGGTACTGGACAGAACAGGTAGAGTTGGTACTGGACAGAACAGGTAGAGTTGGTACTGGACAGAACAGGTAGAGTTGGTACTGGACAGAACAGGTAGGGTTGGTACTGGACAGAACAGGTAGAGTTGGTACTGGACAGAACAGGTAGAGTTGGTACTGGACAGAACAGGTAGAGTTGGTACTGGACAGAACAGGTAGAGTTGGTACTGGACAGAACAGGTAGAGTTGGTACTGGACAGAACAGGTAGAGTTGGTACTGGACAGAACAGGTAGAGTTGGTACTGGACAGAACAGGTAGAGTTGGTACTAGGCAGAACAGGTAGAGTTGGTACTGGACTGAACAGGTAGATTAGGTAATAGGCAAAGAACAAACAGAGCAGGTAGAGTTGGTACTGGACAGAACAGACAGAACAGGTAGAGTTGGTACTGGACAGAACAGACAGAACAGGTAGAGTTGGTGCCGGACAGAACAGACAGAACAGGTAGAGTTGGTACTGGACAGAACAGACAGAACAGGTAGAGTTGGTACTGGACAGAACAGGTAGAGTTGGTACTGGACAGAACAGGTAGAGTTGGTACTGGACAGAACAGGTAGAGTCGGTACTGGACAGAACAGGTAGAGTCGGTACTGGACAGAACAGGTAGAGTCGGTACTGGACAGAACATACAGAGCAGGTAGAGTCGGTACTGGACAGAACAGAACAGGTAGAGTCGGTACTGGACAGAACAGAGCAGCTAGAGTCGGTACTGGACAGAACAGAGCAGGTAGAGTTGGTACTGGACAGAACAGAGCAGGTAGAGTTGGTACTGGACAGAACAGAGCAGGTAGAGTTGGTACTGGACAGAACAGAGCAGGTAGAGTTGGTACTGGACAGAACAGAGCAGGTAGAGTTGGTACTGGACAGAACAGAGCAGGTAGAGTTGGTACTGGACAGAGCAGGTAGAGTTGGTACTGGACAGAACAGGTAGAGTTGGTACTGGACAGAACAGGTAGAGTTGGTACTGGACAGAACAGGTAGATTTGGTACTGGACAGAACAGAGCAGGTAGAGTTGGTACTGGACAGAACAGAGCAGGTAGAGTTGGCACTGGACAGAACAGAGCAGGTAGAGTTGGTACTGGACAGAACAGAGCAGGTAGAGTTGGTACTGGACAGAACATAACAGGTAGAGTTGGTACTGGACAGAACAGAACAGGTAGAGTTGGTACTGGACAGAACGGGTAGAGTTGGTACTGGACAGAACAGGTAGAGTTGGTACTGGACAGAACAGGTAGGGGTTGGTACTGGACAGAACAGGTAGGGTTGGTACTGGACAGAACAGGTAGAGTTGGTACTGGACAGAACAGGTAGAGTTGGTACTGGACAGAACAGGTAGAGTTGGTACTGGACAGAACAGGTAGAGTTGGTACTGGACAGAACAGGTAGAGTTGGTACTGGACAGTACAGGTAGATTTGGTACGGGACAGAACAGACAGAACAGGTAGAGTTGGTACTGGACAGAACAGACAGAACAGGTAGAGTTGGTACTGGACAGAACAGACAGAACAGGTAGAGTTGGTACTGGACAGAACAGACAGAACAGGTAGAGTTGGTGCTGGACAGAACAGACAGAACAGGTAGAGTTGGTACTGGACAGAACAGGTAGAGTTGGTACTGGACAGAACAGGTAGAGTTGGTACTGGACAGAACAGGTAGAGTTGGTACTGGACAGAACAGGTAGAGTTGGTACTAGACAGAACAGGTAGAGTTGGTACTGGACAGAACAGGTAGAGTTGGTACTGGACAGAACAGGTAGAGTTGGTAGTGGACAGAACAGGTAGAGTTGGTACTGGACAGAACAGGTAGATTTGGTACGGGACAGAACAGACAGAACAGGTAGAGTTGGTACTGGACAGAACAGACAGAACAGGTAGAGTTGGTACTGGACAGAACAGACAGAACAGGTAGAGTTGGTACTGGACAGAACAGGTAGAGTTGGTACTGGACAGAACAGGTAGAGTTGGTACTGGACAGAACAGGTAGAGTCGGTACTGGACAGAACAGGTAGAGTCGGTACTGGACAGAACAGGTAGAGTCGGTACTGGACAGAACAGGTAGAGTCGGTACTGGACAGAACAGGTAGAGTCGGTACTGGACAGAACAGGTAGAGTCGGTACTGGACAGAACAGGTAGAGTCGGTACTGGACAGAACAGAACAGGTAGAGTCGGTACTGGACAGAACATACAGAGCAGGTAGAGTCGGTACTGGACAGAACATACAGAGCAGGTAGAGTCGGTACTGGACAGAACATACAGAGCAGGTAGAGTCGGTACTGGACAGAACATACAGAGCAGGTAGAGTCGGTACTGGACAGAACAGAGCAGGTAGAGTCGGTACTGGACAGAACAGAGCAGTTAGAGTCGGTACTGGACAGAACAGAGCAGGTAGAGTCGGTACTGGACAGAACAGAGCAGGTAGAGTTGGCACTGGACAGAACAGAGCAGGTAGATTTGGCACTGGACAGAACAGAGCAGGTAGAGTTGGTACTGGACAGAACAGAGCAGGTAGAGTTGGTACTGGACAGAACAGAACAGGTAGAGTTGGTACTGGACAGAACAGAACAGGTAGAGTTGGTACTGGACAGAACAGAACAGGTAGAGTTGGTACTGGACAGAACAGGTAGAGTTGGTACTGGACAGAACAGGTAGGGTTGGTACTGGACAGAACAGGTAGGGTTGGTACTGGACAGTACAGGTAGAGTTGGTACTGGACAGAACAGGTAGAGTTGGTACTGGACAGAACAGGTAGAGTTGGTACTGGACAGAACAGGTAGAGTTGGTACTGAACAGAACAGGTAGAGTTGGTACTGGACAGAACAGGTAGAGTTGGTACTGGACAGAACAGGTAGAGTTGGTACTGGACAGAACAGGTAGAGTTGGTACTGGACAGAACAGGTAGAGTTGGTACTGGACAGAACAGGTAGAGTTGGTACTGGACAGAACAGGTAGAGTTGGTAGTGGACAGAACAGGTAGAGTTGGTACTGGACAGAACAGGTAGAGTTGGTACTGGACAGAACAGACAGAACAGGTAGAGTTGGTACTGGACAGAACAGACAGAACAGGTAGAGTTGGTACTGGACAGAACAGGTAGAGTTGGTAGTGGACAGAACAGGTAGAGTTGGTACTGGACAGAACAGGTAGAGTTGGTACTGGACAGAACAGGTAGATTTGGTACGGGACAGAACAGACAGAACAGGTAGAGTTGGTACTGGACAGAACAGACAGAACAGGTAGAGTTGGTACTGGACAGAACAGACAGAACAGGTAGAGTTGGTACTGGACAGAACAGGTAGAGTCGGTACTGGACAGAACAGAGCAGGTAGAGTCGGTACTGGACAGAACAGAGCAGGTAGAGTCGGTACTGGACAGAACATACAGAGCAGGTAGAGTCGGTACTGGACAGAACATACAGAGCCGGTAGAGTCGGTACTGGACAGAACATACAGAGCAGGTAGAGTCGGTACTGGACAGAACAGAGCAGGTAGAGTCGGTACTGGACAGAACAGAGCAGGTAGAGTCGGTACTGGACAGAACAGAGCAGCTAGAGTCGGTACTGGACAGAACAGAGCAGGTAGAGTCGGTACTGGACAGAACAGAGCAGGTAGAGTCGGTACTGGACAGAACAGAGCAGGTAGAGTCGGTACTGGACAGAACAGAGCAGGTAGAGTCGGTACTGGACAGAACAGAGCAGGTAGAGTCGGTACTGGACAGAACAGAGCAGGTAGAGTCGGTACTGGACAGAACAGAGCAGGTAGAGTCGGTACTGGACAGAACAGAGCAGGTAGAGTCGGTACTGGACAGAACAGAGCAGGTAGAGTCGGTACTGGACAGAACAGAGCAGGTAGAGTCGGTACTGGACAGAACAGGTAGAGTCGGTACTGGACAGAACAGGTAGAGTCGGTACTGGACAGAACAGGTAGAGTCGGTACTGGACAGAACAGAGCAGGTAGAGTCGGTACTGGACAGAACAGAGCAGGTAGAGTCGGTACTGGACAGAACAGAGCAGGTAGAGTCGGTACTGGACAGAACAGAGCAGGTAGAGTCGGCACTGGACAGAACAGAGCAGGTAGAGTCGGTACTGGACAGAACAGAGCAGGTAGAGTCGGTACTGGACAGAACAGAACAGGTAGAGTTGGTACTGGACAGAACAGAACAGGTAGAGTTGGTACTGGACAGAACAGGTAGAGTTGGTACTGGACAGAACAGGTAGAGTTGGTACTGGACAGAACAGGTAGGGTTGGTACTGGACAGAACAGGTAGGGTTGGTACTGGACAGTACAGGTAGAGTTGGTACTGGACAGAACAGGTAGAGTTGGTACTGGACAGAACAGGTAGAGTTGGTACTGGACAGAACAGGTAGAGTTGGTACTGGACAGAACAGGTAGAGTTGGTACTGAACAGAACAGGTAGAGTTGGTACTGGACAGAACAGGTAGAGTTGGTACTGGACAGAACAGGTAGAGTTGGTACTGGACAGAACAGGTAGAGTTGGTACTGGACAGAACAGGTAGAGTCGGTACTGGACAGAACATACAGAGCAGGTAGAGTCGGTACTGGACAGAACAGAGCAGCTAGAGTCGGTACTGGACAGAACAGAGCAGGTAGAGTCGGTACTGGACAGAACAGAGCAGGTAGAGTCGGTACTGGACAGAACAGAGCAGGTAGAGTCGGTACTGGACAGAACAGAGCAGGTAGAGTCGGTACTGGACAGAACAGAGCAGGTAGAGTCGGTACTGGACAGAACAGGTAGAGTCGGTACTGGACAGAACAGGTAGAGTCGGTACTGGACAGAACAGGTAGAGTCGGTACTGGACAGAACAGAGCAGGTAGAGTTGGCACTGGACAGAACAGAGCAGGTAGATTTGGCACTGGACAGAACAGAGCAGGTAGAGTTGGTACTGGACAGAACAGAGCAGGTAGAGTTGGTACTGGACAGAACAGAACAGGTAGAGTTGGTACTGGACAGAACAGGTAGATTTGGTACTGGACAGAACAGAGCAGGTAGAGTTGGTACTGGACAGAACAGAGCAGGTAGAGTTGGTACTGGACAGAACAGAACAGGTAGAGTTGGTACTGGACAGAACAGAACAGGTAGAGTTGGTACTGGACAGAACAGAACAGGTAGAGTTGGTACTGGACAGAACAGGTAGAGTTGGTACTGGACAGAACAGGTAGAGTTGGTACTGGACAGAACAGGTAGAGTTGGTACTGGACAGAACAGGTAGAGTTGGTACTGGACAGAACAGGTAGGGTTGGTACTGGACAGAACAGGTAGGGTTGGTACTGGACAGAACAGGTAGAGTTGGTACTGGACAGAACAGGTAGAGTTGGTACTGGACAGAACAGGTAGAGTTGGTACTGGACAGAACAGGTAGAGTTGGTACTGGACAGAACAGGTAGAGTTGGTACTGGACAGAACAGGTAGAGTTGGTACTGGACAGAACAGGTAGAGTTGGTACTAGGCAGAACAGGTAGAGTTGGTACTGGACTGAACAGGTAGATTAGGTAATAGGCAAAGAACAAACAGAGCAGGTAGAGTTGGTACTGGACAAAACAGACAGAACAGGTAGAGTTGGTACTGGACAGAACAGACAGAACAGGTAGAGTTGGTACTGGACAGAACAGACAGAACAGGTAGAGTTGGTGCCGGACAGAACAGACAGAACAGGTAGAGTCGGTACTGGACAGAACAGAGCAGGTAGAGTCGGTACTGGACAGAACAGAGCAGGTAGAGTCGGTACTGGACAGAACAGAGCAGGTAGAGTCGGTACTGGACAGAACAGAGCAGGTAGAGTCGGTACTGGACAGAACAGAGCAGGTAGAGTCGGTACTGGACAGAACAGGTAGAGTCGGTACTGGACAGAACAGGTAGAGTCGGTACTGGACAGAACAGGTAGAGTCGGTACTGGACAGAACAGGTAGAGTCGGTACTGGACAGAACAGAGCAGGTAGAGTCGGTACTGGACAGAACAGAGCAGGTAGAGTCGGTACTGGACAGAACAGAGCAGGTAGAGTCGGTACTGGACAGAACAGAGCAGGTAGAGTCGGCACTGGACAGAACAGAGCAGGTAGAGTCGGTACTGGACAGAACAGAGCAGGTAGAGTCGGTACTGGACAGAACAGAACAGGTAGAGTCGGTACTGGACAGAACAGAACAGGTAGAGTTGGTACTGGACAGAACAGGTAGAGTTGGTACTGGACAGAACAGGTAGAGTTGGTACTGGACAGAACAGGTAGGGTTGGTACTGGACAGAACAGGTAGGGTTGGTACTGGACAGTACAGGTAGAGTTGGTACTGGACAGAACAGGTAGAGTTGGTACTGGACAGAACAGGTAGAGTTGGTACTGGACAGAACAGGTAGAGTTGGTACTGGACAGAACAGGTAGAGTTGGTACTGAACAGAACAGGTAGAGTTGGTACTGGACAGAACAGGTAGAGTTGGTACTGGACAGAACAGGTAGAGTTGGTACTGGACAGAACAGGTAGAGTTGGTACTGGACAGAACAGGTAGAGTCGGTACTGGACAGAACATACAGAGCAGGTAGAGTCGGTACTGGACAGAACAGAGCAGCTAGAGTCGGTACTGGACAGAACAGAGCAGGTAGAGTCGGTACTGGACAGAACAGAGCAGGTAGAGTCGGTACTGGACAGAACAGAGCAGGTAGAGTCGGTACTGGACAGAACAGAGCAGGTAGAGTCGGTACTGGACAGAACAGAGCAGGTAGAGTCGGTACTGGACAGAACAGGTAGAGTCGGTACTGGACAGAACAGGTAGAGTCGGTACTGGACAGAACAGGTAGAGTTGGTACTGGACAGAACAGAGCAGGTAGAGTTGGCACTGGACAGAACAGAGCAGGTAGATTTGGCACTGGACAGAACAGAGCAGGTAGAGTTGGTACTGGACAGAACAGAGCAGGTAGAGTTGGTACTGGACAGAACAGAACAGGTAGAGTTGGTACTGGACAGAACAGGTAGATTTGGTACTGGACAGAACAGAGCAGGTAGAGTTGGTACTGGACAGAACAGAGCAGGTAGAGTTGGTACTGGACAGAACAGAACAGGTAGAGTTGGTACTGGACAGAACAGAACAGGTAGAGTTGGTACTGGACAGAACAGAACAGGTAGAGTTGGTACTGGACAGAACAGGTAGAGTTGGTACTGGACAGAACAGGTAGAGTTGGTACTGGACAGAACAGGTAGAGTTGGTACTGGACAGAACAGGTAGAGTTGGTACTGGACAGAACAGGTAGGGTTGGTACTGGACAGAACAGGTAGGGTTGGTACTGGACAGAACAGGTAGAGTTGGTACTGGACAGAACAGGTAGAGTTGGTACTGGACAGAACAGGTAGAGTTGGTACTGGACAGAACAGGTAGAGTTGGTACTGGACAGAACAGGTAGAGTTGGTACTGGACAGAACAGGTAGAGTTGGTACTGGACAGAACAGGTAGAGTTGGTACTAGGCAGAACAGGTAGAGTTGGTACTGGACTGAACAGGTAGATTAGGTAATAGGCAAAGAACAAACAGAGCAGGTAGAGTTGGTACTGGACAAAACAGACAGAACAGGTAGAGTTGGTACTGGACAGAACAGACAGAACAGGTAGAGTTGGTACTGGACAGAACAGACAGAACAGGTAGAGTTGGTGCCGGACAGAACAGACAGAACAGGTAGAGTTGGTACTGGACAGAACAGACAGAACAGGTAGAGTTGGTACTGGACAGAACAGGTAGAGTTGGTACTGGACAGAACAGGTAGAGTTGGTACTGGACAGAACAGGTAGAGTCGGTACTGGACAGAACAGGTAGAGTCGGTACTGGACAGAACAGGTAGAGTCGGTACTGGACAGAACAGGTAGAGTCGGTACTGGACAGAACAGGTAGAGTCGGTACTGGACAGAACAGGTAGAGTCGGTACTGGACAGAACATACAGAGCAGGTAGAGTCGGTACTGGACAGAACAGAACAGGTAGAGTCGGTACTGGACAGAACAGAGCAGGTAGAGTCGGTACTGGACAGAACAGAGCAGGTAGAGTCGGTACTGGACAGAACAGAGCAGGTAGAGTTGGTACTGGACAGAACAGAGCAGGTAGAGTTGGTACTGGACAGAACAGAGCAGGTAGAGTTGGTACTGGACAGAACAGAGCAGGTAGAGTTGGTACTGGACAGAGCAGGTAGAGTTGGTACTGGACAGAACAGGTAGAGTTGGTACTGGACAGAACAGGTAGCGTTGGTACTGGACAGAACAGGTAGATTTGGTACTGGACAGAACAGAGCAGGTAGAGTTGGTACTGGACAGAACAGAGCAGGTAGAGTTGGCACTGGACAGAACAGAGCAGGTAGAGTTGGTACTGGACAGAACAGAGCAGGTAGAGTTGGTACTGGACAGAACATAACAGGTAGAGTTGGTACTGGACAGAACAGAACAGGTAGAGTTGGTACTGGACAGAACGGGTAGAGTTGGTACTGGACAGAACGGGTAGAGTTGGTACTGGACAGAACAGGTAGGGTTGGTACTGGACAGAACAGGTAGGGTTGGTACTGGACAGAACAGGTAGAGTTGGTACTGGACAGAACAGGTAGAGTTGGTACTGGACAGAACAGGTAGAGTTGGTACTGGACAGAACAGGTAGAGTTGGTACTGGACAGAACAGGTAGAGTTGGTACTGGACAGAACAGGTAGAGTTGGTACTGGACAGTACAGGTAGATTTGGTACGGGACAGAACAGACAGAACAGGTAGAGTTGGTACTGGACAGAACAGACAGAACAGGTAGAGTTGGTACTGGACAGAACAGACAGAACAGGTAGAGTTGGTACTGGACAGAACAGACAGAACAGGTAGAGTTGGTGCTGGACAGAACAGACAGAACAGGTAGAGTTGGTACTGGACAGAACAGGTAGAGTTGGTACTGGACAGAACAGGTAGAGTTGGTACTGGACAGAACAGGTAGAGTTGGTACTGGACAGAACAGGTAGAGTTGGTACTAGACAAGAACAGGTAGAGTTGGTACTGGACAGAACAGGTAGAGTTGGTACTGGACAGAACAGGTAGAGTTGGTAGTGGACAGAACAGGTAGAGTTGGTACTGGACAGAACAGGTAGATTTGGTACGGGACAGAACAGACAGAACAGGTAGAGTTGGTACTGGACAGAACAGACAGAACAGGTAGAGTTGGTACTGGACAGAACAGACAGAACAGGTAGAGTTGGTACTGGACAGAACAGGTAGAGTTGGTACTGGACAGAACAGGTAGAGTTGGTACTGGACAGAACAGGTAGAGTTGGTACTGGACAGAACAGGTAGAGTTGGTACTGGACAGAACAGGTAGAGTTGGTACTGGACAGAACAGGTAGAGTCGGTACTGGACAGAACAGGTAGAGTCGGTACTGGACAGAACAGGTAGAGTCGGTACTGGACAGAACAGGTAGAGTCGGTACTGGACAGAACAGGTAGAGTCGGTACTGGACAGAACAGAACAGGTAGAGTCGGTACTGGACAGAACATACAGAGCAGGTAGAGTCGGTACTGGACAGAACATACAGAGCAGGTAGAGTCGGTACTGGACAGAACATACAGAGCAGGTAGAGTCGGTACTGGACAGAACATACAGAGCAGGTAGAGTCGGTACTGGACAGAACAGAGCAGGTAGAGTCGGTACTGGACAGAACAGAGCAGTTAGAGTCGGTACTGGACAGAACAGAGCAGGTAGAGTCGGTACTGGACAGAACAGAGCAGGTAGAGTCGGTACTGGACAGAACAGAGCAGGTAGAGTCGGTACTGGACAGAACAGAGCAGGTAGAGTCGGTACTGGACAGAACAGAGCAGGTAGAGTCGGTACTGGACAGAACAGAGCAGGTAGAGTCGGTACTGGACAGAACAGAGCAGGTAGAGTCGGTACTGGACAGAACAGAGCAGGTAGAGTCGGTACTGGACAGAACAGAGCAGGTAGAGTCGGTACTGGACAGAACAGAGCAGGTAGAGTCGGTACTGGACAGAACAGAGCAGGTAGAGTCGGCACTGGACAGAACAGAGCAGGTAGATTTGGCACTGGACAGAACAGAGCAGGTAGAGTTGGTACTGGACAGAACAGAACAGGTAGAGTTGGTACTGGACAGAACAGGTAGAGTTGGTACTGGACAGAACAGGTAGGGTTGGTACTGGACAGAACAGGTAGGGTTGGTACTGGACAGAACAGGTAGGGTTGGTACTGGACAGTACAGGTAGAGTTGGTACTGGACAGAACAGGTAGAGTTGGTACTGGACAGAACAGGTAGAGTTGGTACTGAACAGAACAGGTAGAGTTGGTACTGGACAGAACAGGTAGAGTTGGTACTGGACAGTACAGGTAGATTTGGTACGGGACAGAACAGACAGAACAGGTAGAGTTGGTACGGGACAGAACAGACAGAACAGGTAGAGTTGGTACTGGACAGAACAGACAGAACAGGTAGAGTTGGTGCTGGACAGAACAGACAGAACAGGTAGAGTTGGTACTGGACAGAACAGGTAGAGTTGGTACTGGACAGAACAGGTAGAGTCTGTACTGGACAGAACAGGTAGAGTTGGTACTGGACAGAACAGGTAGAGTTGGTACTGGACAGAACAGGTAGAGTTGGTACTGGACAGAACAGGTAGAGTTGGTAGTGGACAGAACAGGTAGAGTTGGTACTGGACAGAACAGGTAGATTTGGTACGGGACAGAACAGACAGAACAGGTAGAGTTGGTACTGGACAGAACAGACAGAACAGGTAGAGTTGGTACTGGACAGAACAGACAGAACAGGTAGAGTTGGTACTGGACAGAACAGGTAGAGTCGGTACTGGACAGAACAGGTAGAGTCGGTACTGGACAGAACAGAGCAGGTAGAGTTGGTACTGGACAGAACAGAGCAGGTAGAGTTGGTACTGGACAGAACAGAGCAGGTAGAGTTGGCACTGGACAGAACAGAGCAGGTAGAGTTGGTACTGGACAGAACAGAGCAGGTAGAGTTGGTACTGGACAGAACAGAACAGGTAGAGTTGGTACTGGACAGAACAGAACAGGTAGAGTTGGTACTGGACAGAACAGGTAGAGTTGGTACTGGACAGAACAGGTAGAGTTGGTACTGGACAGAACAGGTAGGGTTGGTACTGGACAGAACAGGTAGGGTTGGTACTGGACAGTACAGGTAGAGTTGGTACTGGACAGAACAGGTAGAGTTGGTACTGGACAGAACAGGTAGAGTTGGTACTGGACAGAACAGGTAGAGTTGGTACTGAACAGAACAGGTAGAGTTGGTACTGGACAGAACAGGTAGAGTTGGTACTGGACAGAACAGGTAGAGTTGGTACTGGACAGAACAGGTAGAGTTGGTACTGGACAGAACAGGTAGAGTCGGTACTGGACAGAACATACAGAGTAGGTAGAGTCGGTACTGGACAGAACATACAGAGCAGGTAGAGTCGGTACTGGACAGAACATACAGAGCAGGTAGAGTCGGTACTGGACAGAACATACAGAGCAGGTAGAGTCGGTACTGGACAGAACATACAGAGCAGGTAGAGTCGGTACTGGACAGAACAGAGCAGGTAGAGTCGGTACTGGACAGAACAGAGCAGGTAGAGTCGGTACTGGACAGAACAGAGCAGCTAGAGTCGGTACTGGACAGAACAGAGCAGGTAGAGTCGGTACTGGACAGAACAGAGCAGGTAGAGTCGGTACTGGACAGAACAGAGCAGGTAGAGTCGGTACTGGACAGAACAGAGCAGGTAGAGTCGGTACTGGACAGAACAGAGCAGGTAGAGTCGGTACTGGACAGAACAGAGCAGGTAGAGTCGGTACTGGACAGAACAGGTAGAGTCGGTACTGGACAGAACAGGTAGAGTCGGTACTGGACAGAACAGAGCAGGTAGAGTTGGTACTGGACAGAACAGAGCAGGTAGATTTGGCACTGGACAGAACAGAGCAGGTAGAGTTGGTACTGGACAGAACAGAGCAGGTAGAGTTGGTACTGGACAGAACAGAACAGGTAGAGTTGGTACTGGACAGAACAGGTAGATTTGGTACTGGACAGAACAGAGCAGGTAGAGTTGGTACTGGACAGAACAGAGCAGGTAGAGTTGGTACTGGACAGAACAGAACAGGTAGAGTTGGTACTGGACAGAACAGAACAGGTAGAGTTGGTACTGGACAGAACAGAACAGGTAGAGTTGGTACTGGACAGAACAGGTAGAGTTGGTACTGGACAGAACAGGTAGATTAGGTAATAGGCAAAGAACAAACAGAGCAGGTAGAGTTGGTACTGGACAGAACAGACAGAACAGGTAGAGTTGGTGCCGGACAGAACAGACAGAACAGGTAGAGTTGGTACTGGACAGAACAGACAGAACAGGTAGAGTTGGTACTGGACAGAACAGGTTGAGTTGGTACTGGACAGAACAGGTAGAGTTGGTCCTGGACAGAACAGGTAGAGTCGGTACTGGACAGAACAGGTAGAGTCGGTACTGGACAGAACAGGTAGAGTCGGTACTGGACAGAACAGGTAGAGTCGGTACTGGACAGAACATACAGAGCAGGTAGAGTCGGTACTGGACAGAACAGAACAGGTAGAGTCGGTACTGGACAGAACAGAACAGGTAGAGTCGGTACTGGACAGAACAGGTAGAGTCGGTACTGGACACAACAGGTAGAGTCGGTACTGGACAGAACAGGTAGAGTCGGTACTGGACAGAACATACAGAGCAGGTAGAGTCGGTACTGGACAGAACAGAACAGGTAGAGTTGGTACTGGACAGAACGGGTAGAGTTGGTACTGGACAGAACAGGTAGAGTTGGTACTGGACAGAACAGGTAGGGTTGGTACTGGACAGAACAGGTAGGGTTGGTACTGGACAGAACAGGTAGAGTTGGTACTGGACAGAACAGGTAGAGTTGGTACTGGACAGAACAGGTAGAGTTGGTACTGGACAGAACAGGTAGAGTTGGTACTGGACAGAACAGGTAGAGTTGGTACTGGACAGAACAGGTAGAGTTGGTACTGGACAGTACAGGTAGATTTGGTACGGGACAGAACAGACAGAACAGGTAGAGTTGGTACTGGACAGAACAGACAGAACAGGTAGAGTTGGTACTGGACAGAACAGACAGAACAGGTAGAGTTGGTACTGGACAGAACAGACAGAACAGGTAGAGTTGGTGCTGGACAGAACAGACAGAACAGGTAGAGTTGGTACTGGACAGAACAGGTAGAGTTGGTACTGGACAGAACAGGTAGAGTTGGTACTGGACAGAACAGGTAGAGTTGGTACTGGACAGAACAGGTAGAGTTGGTACTAGACAGAACAGGTAGAGTTGGTACTGGACAGAACAGGTAGAGTTGGTAGTGGACAGAACAGGTAGAGTTGGTACTGGACAGAACAGGTAGATTTGGTACGGGACAGAACAGACAGAACAGGTAGAGTTGGTACTGGACAGAACAGACAGAACAGGTAGAGTTGGTACTGGACAGAACAGACAGAACAGGTAGAGTTGGTACTGGACAGAACAGGTAGAGTTGGTACTGGACAGAACAGGTAGAGTTGGTACTGGACAGAACAGGTAGAGTTGGTACTAGACAGAACAGGTAGAGTTGGTACTGGACAGAACAGGTAGAGTTGGTACTGGACAGAACAGGTAGAGTTGGTAGTGGACAGAACAGGTAGAGTTGGTACTGGACAGAACAGGTAGATTTGGTACGGGACAGAACAGACAGAACAGGTAGAGTTGGTACTGGACAGAACAGACAGAACAGGTAGAGTTGGTACTGGACAGAACAGACAGAACAGGTAGAGTTGGTACTGGACAGAACAGGTAGAGTTGGTACTGGACAGAACAGGTAGAGTCGGTACTGGACAGAACAGGTAGAGTCGGTACTGGACAGAACAGGTAGAGTCGGTACTGGACAGAACAGGTAGAGTCGGTACTGGACAGAACAGGTAGAGTCGGTACTGGACAGAACAGGTAGAGTCGGTACTGGACAGAACAGGTAGAGTCGGTACTGGACAGAACAGGTAGAGTCGGTACTGAACAGAACAGGTAGAGTCGGTACTGGACAGAACATACAGAGCAGGTAGAGTCGGTACTGGACAGAACATACAGAGCAGGTAGAGTCGGTACTGGACAGAACATACAGAGCAGGTAGAGTCGGTACTGGACAGAACAGAGCAGGTAGAGTCGGTACTGGACAGAACAGAGCAGGTAGAGTCGGTACTGGACAGAACAGAGCAGGTAGAGTCGGTACTGGACAGAACAGAGCAGGTAGAGTCGGTACTGGACAGAACAGAGCAGGTAGAGTCGGTACTGGACAGAACAGAGCAGGTAGAGTCGGTACTGGACAGAACAGGTAGAGTCGGTACTGGACAGAACAGGTAGAGTCGGTACTGGACAGAACAGGTAGAGTCGGTACTGGACAGAACAGGTAGAGTCGGTACTGGACAGAACAGGTAGAGTCGGTACTGGACAGAACAGAGCAGGTAGAGTCGGTACTGGACAGAACAGAGCAGGTAGAGTCGGTACTGGACAGAACAGAGCAGGTAGAGTCGGTACTGGACAGAACAGAGCAGCTAGAGTCGGTACTGGACAGAACAGAACAGGTAGAGTCGGTACTGGACAGAACAGGTAGGGTTGGTACTGGACAGAACAGGTAGAGTTGGTACTGGACAGAACAGGTAGAGTTGGTACTGGACAGAACAGGTAGGGTTGGTACTGGACAGAACAGGTAGAGTTGGTACTGAACAGAACAGGTAGAGTTGGTACTGGACAGAACAGGTAGAGTTGGTACTGGACAGAACAGGTAGAGTTGGTACTGGACAGAACAGGTAGAGTTGGTACTGGACAGAACAGAGAGAGTTGGTACTGGACAGAACAGGTAGAGTCGGTACTGGACAGAACATACAGAGCAGGTAGAGTCGGTACTGGACAGAACATACAGAGCAGGTAGAGTCGGTACTGGACAGAACATACAGAGCAGGTAGAGTCGGTACTGGACAGAACATACAGAGCAGGTAGAGTCGGTACTGGACAGAACATACAGAGCAGGTAGAGTCGGTACTGGACAGAACATACAGAGCAGGTAGAGTCGGTACTGGACAGAACAGAGCAGGTAGAGTCGGTACTGGACAGAACAGAGCAGGTAGAGTCGGTACTGGACAGAACAGAGAAGGTAGAGTCGGTACTGGACAGAACAGAGCAGGTAGAGTCGGTACTGGACAGAACAGAGCAGGTAGAGTCGGTACTGGACAGAACAGAGCAGGTAGAGTCGGTACTGGACAGAACAGGTAGAGTCGGTACTGGACAGAACAGGTAGAGTCGGTACTGGACAGAACAGAGCAGGTAGAGTTGGCACTGGACAGAACAGAGCAGGTAGATTTGGCACTGGACAGAACAGAGCAGGTAGAGTTGGTACTGGACAGAACAGAGCAGGTAGAGTTGGTACTGGACAGAACAGAACAGGTAGAGTTGGTACTGGACAGAACAGGTAGATTTGGTACTGGACAGAACAGAGCAGGTAGAGTTGGTACTGGACAGAACAGAGCAGGTAGAGTTGGTACTGGACAGAACAGAACAGGTAGAGTTGGTACTGGACAGAACAGAACAGGTAGAGTCGGTACTGGACAGAACATACAGAGCAGGTAGAGTCGGTACTGGACAGAACATACAGAGCAGGTAGAGTCGGTACTGGACAGAACATACAGAGCAGGTAGAGTCGGTACTGGACAGAACATACAGAGCAGGTAGAGTCGGTACTGGACAGAACAGAGCAGGTAGAGTCGGTACTGGACAGAACAGAGCAGCTAGAGTCGGTACTGGACAGAACAGAGCAAGTAGAGTCGGTACTGGACAGAACAGAGCAGGTAGAGTCGGTACTGGACAGAACAGAGAAGGTAGAGTCGGTACTGGACAGAACAGAGCAGGTAGAGTCGGTACTGGACAGAACAGAGCAGGTAGAGTCGGTACTGGACAGAACAGAGCAGGTAGAGTCGGTACTGGACAGAACAGAGCAGGTAGAGTCGGTACTGGACAGAACAGAGCAGGTAGAGTCGGTACTGGACAGAACAGGTAGAGTCGGTACTGGACAGAACAGGTAGAGTTGGTACTGGACAGAACAGAGCAGGTAGAGTTGGCACTGGACAGAACAGAGCAGGTAGATTTGGCACTGGACAGAACAGACAGAACAGGTAGAGTTGGTGCTGAACAGACAGAACAGGTAGAGTTGGTGCTGAACAGACAGAACAGGTAGAGTTGGTACTGGACAGAACAGGTAGAGTTGGTACTGGACAGAACAGGTAGAGTTGGTACTGGACAGAACAGGTCGAGTTGGTACTGGACAGAACAGGTCGAGTTGGTACTGGACAGAACAGGTCGAGTTGGTACTGGACAGAACAGGTAGAGTTGGTACTGGACAGAACAGGTAGAGTTGGTACTGGACAGAACAGGTAGAGTTGGTACTGGACAGAACAGGTAGATTTGGTACGGGACAGAACAGACAGAACAGGTAGAGTTGGTACTGGACAGAACAGACAGAACAGGTAGAGTTGGTACTGGACAGAACAGACAGAACAGGTAGAGTTGGTGCTGGACAGAACAGACAGAACAGGTAGAGTTGGTACTGGACAGAACAGACAGAACAGGTAGAGTTGGTACTGGACAGAACAGGTAGAGTTGGTACTGGACAGAACAGGTAGAGTCGGTACTGGACAGAACAGGTAGAGTCGGTACTGGACAGAACAGAGCAGGTAGAGTCGGTACTGGACAGAACATACAGAGCAGGTAGAGTCGGTACTGGACAGAACATACAGAGCAGGTAGAGTCGGTACTGGACAGAACATACAGAGCAGGTAGAGTCGGTACTGGACAGAACATACAGAGCAGGTAGAGTCGGTACTGGACAGAACAGAGCAGGTAGAGTCGGTACTGGACAGAACAGAGCAGCTAGAGTCGGTACTGGACAGAACAGAGCAGCTAGAGTCGGTACTGGACAGAACAGAGCAGGTAGAGTCGGTACTGGACAGAACAGAGCAGGTAGAGTCGGTACTGGACAGAACAGAGCAGGTAGAGTCGGTACTGGACAGAACAGGTAGAGTCGGTACTGGACAGAACAGGTAGAGTTGGTACTGGACAGAACAGGTAGAGTTGGTACTGGACAGAACAGAGCAGGTAGAGTTGGCACTGGACAGAACAGAGCAGGTAGAGTTGGCACTGGACAGAACAGAGCAGGTAGAGTTGGTACTGGACAGAACAGAGCAGGTAGAGTTGGTACTGGACAGAACAGAACAGGTAGAGTTGGTACTGGACAGAACAGAACAGGTAGAGTTGGTACTGGACAGAACAGGTAGAGTTGGTACTGGACAGAACAGGTAGAGTTGGTACTGGACAGAACAGGTAGGTTGGTACTGGACAGAACAGGTAGGGTTGGTACTGGACAGAACAGGTAGAGTTGGTACTGGACAGAACAGGTAGAGTTGGTACTGGACAGAACAGGTAGAGTTGGTACTAGGCAGAACAGGTAGAGTTGGTACTGGACTGAACAGGTAGATTAGGTAATAGGCAAAGAACAAACAGAGCAGGTAGAGTTGGTACTGGACAAAACAGACAGAACAGGTAGAGTTGGTACTGGACAGAACAGACAGAACAGGTAGAGTTGGTACTGGACAGAACAGACAGAACAGGTAGAGTTGGTGCCGGACAGAACAGACAGAACAGGTAGAGTTGGTACTGGACAGAACAGACAGAACAGGTAGAGTTGGTACTGGACAGAACAGGTAGAGTTGGTACTGGACAGAACAGGTAGAGTTGGTACTGGACAGAACAGGTAGAGTCGGTACTGGACAGAACAGGTAGAGTCGGTACTGGACAGAACAGGTAGAGTCGGTACTGGACAGAACAGGTAGAGTCGGTACTGGACAGAACATACAGAGCAGGTAGAGTCGGTACTGGACAGAACAGAACAGGTAGAGTCGGTACTGGACAGAACAGAGCAGCTAGAGTCGGTACTGGACAGAACAGAGCAGCTAGAGTCGGTACTGGACAGAACAGAGCAGGTAGAGTTGGTACTGGACAGAACAGAGCAGGTAGAGTTGGTACTGGACAGAACAGAGCAGGTAGAGTTGGTACTGGACAGAACAGAGCAGGTAGAGTTGGTACTGGACAGAGCAGGTAGAGTTGGTACTGGACAGAACAGGTAGAGTTGGTACTGGACAGAACAGGTAGAGTTGGTACTGGACAGAACAGGTAGAGTTGGTACTGGACAGAACAGAGCAGGTAGAGTTGGTACTGGACAGAACAGAGCAGGTAGAGTTGGCACTGGACAGAACAGAGCAGGTAGAGTTGGTACTGGACAGAACAGAGCAGGTAGAGTTGGTACTGGACAGAACATAACAGGTAGAGTTGGTACTGGACAGAACAGAACAGGTAGAGTTGGTACTGGACAGAACAGAACAGGTAGAGTTGGTACTGGACAGAACAGGTAGAGTTGGTACTGGACAGAACAGGTAGAGTTGGTACTGGACAGAACAGGTAGGGTTGGTACTGGACAGAACAGGTAGGGTTGGTACTGGACAGAACAGGTAGAGTTGGTACTGGACAGAACAGGTAGAGTTGGTACTGGACAGAACAGGTAGAGTTGGTACTGGACAGAACAGGTAGAGTTGGTACTGGACAGAACAGGTAGAGTTGGTACTGGACAGTACAGGTAGATTTGGTACGGGACAGAACAGACAGAACAGGTGGAGTTGGTACTGGACAGAACAGACAGAACAGGTAGAGTTGGTACTGGACAGAACAGACAGAACAGGTAGAGTTGGTACTGGACAGAACAGACAGAACAGGTAGAGTTGGTGCTGGACAGAACAGACAGAACAGGTAGAGTTGGTACTGGACAGAACAGGTAGAGTTGGTACTGGACAGAACAGGTAGAGTTGGTACTGGACAGAACAGAGCAGGTAGAGTTGGTACTGGACAGAACAGAGCAGGTAGAGTTGGTACTGGACAGAACAGAGCAGGTAGAGTTGGTACTGGACAGAGCAGGTAGAGTTGGTACTTGACAGAACAGGTAGAGTTGGTACTGGACAGAACAGGTAGAGTTGGTACTGGACAGAACAGGTAGAGTTGGTACTGGACAGAACAGAGCAGGTAGAGTTGGTACTGGACAGAACAGAGCAGGTAGAGTTGGCACTGGACAGAACAGAGCAGGTAGAGTTGGTACTGGACAGAACAGAGCAGGTAGAGTTGGTACTGGACAGAACATAACAGGTAGAGTTGGTACTGGACAGAACAGAACAGGTAGAGTTGGTACTGGACAGAACGGGTAGAGTTGGTACTGGACAGAACAGGTAGAGTTGGTACTGGACAGAACAGGTAGGGTTGGTACTGGACAGAACAGGTAGGGTTGGTACTGGACAGAACAGGTAGAGTTGGTACTGGACAGAACAGGTAGAGTTGGTACTGGACAGAACAGGTAGAGTTGGTACTGGACAGAACAGGTAGAGTTGGTACTGGACAGAACAGGTAGAGTTGGTACTGGACAGAACAGGTAGAGTTGGTACTGGACAGAACAGGTAGATTTGGTACGGGACAGAACAGACAGAACAGGTGGAGTTGGTACTGGACAGAACAGACAGAACAGGTAGAGTTGGTACTGGACAGAACAGACAGAACAGGTAGAGTTGGTACTGGACAGAACAGACAGAACAGGTAGAGTTGGTGCTGGACAGAACAGACAGAACAGGTAGAGTTGGTACTGGACAGAACAGGTAGAGTTGGTACTGGACAGAACAGGTAGAGTTGGTACTGGACAGAACAGGTAGAGTTGGTACTGGACAGAACAGGTAGAGTTGGTACTGGACAGAACAGGTAGAGTTGGTACTGGACAGAACAGGTAGAGTTGGTACTGGACAGAACAGGTAGAGTTGGTACTGGACAGAACAGGTAGAGTTGGTAGTGGACAGAACAGGTAGAGTTGGTACTGGACAGAACAGGTAGATTTGGTACGGGACAGAACAGACAGAACAGGTAGAGTTGGTACTGGACAGAACAGACAGAACAGGTAGAGTTGGTACTGGACAGAACAGACAGAACAGGTAGAGTTGGTACTGGACAGAACAGGTAGAGTTGGTACTGGACAGAACAGGTAGAGTTGGTACTGGACAGAACAGGTAGAGTCGGTACTGGACAGAACAGGTAGAGTCGGTACTGGACAGAACAGGTAGAGTCGGTACTGGACAGAACAGGTAGAGTCGGTACTGGACAGAACAGGTAGAGTCGGTACTGGACAGAACAGGTAGAGTCGGTACTGGACAGAACATACAGAGCAGGTAGAGTCGGTACTGGACAGAACATACAGAGCAGGTAGAGTCGGTACTGGACAGAACATACAGAGCAGGTAGAGTCGGTACTGGACAGAACATACAGAGCAGGTAGAGTCGGTACTGGACAGAACATACAGAGCAGGTAGAGTCGGTACTGGACAGAACATACAGAGCAGGTAGAGTCGGTACTGGACAGAACAGAGCAGGTAGAGTCGGTACTGGACAGAACAGAGCAGGTAGAGTCGGTACTGGACAGAACAGAGCAGGTAGAGTCGGTACTGGACAGAACACAGCAGGTAGAGTCGGTACTGGACAGAACAGAGCAGGTAGAGTCGGTACTGGACAGAACAGAGCAGGTAGAGTCGGTACTGGACAGAACAGAGCAGGTAGAGTCGGTACTGGACAGAACAGAGCAGGTAGAGTTGGTACTGGACAGAACAGAGCAGGTAGAGTTGGCACTGGACAGAACAGAGCAGGTAGATTTGGCACTGGACAGAACAGACAGAACAGGTAGAGTTGGTGCTGAACAGACAGAACAGGTAGAGTTGGTACTGGACAGAACAGGTAGAGTTGGTACTGGACAGAACAGGTAGAGTTGGTACTGGACAGAACAGGTCGAGTTGGTACTGGACAGAACAGGTAGAGTTGGTACTGGACAGAACAGGTAGAGTTGGTACTGGACAGAACAGGTAGAGTTGGTACTGGACAGAACAGGTAGATTTGGTACGGGACAGAACAGACAGAACAGGTAGAGTTGGTACTGGACAGAACAGACAGAACAGGTAGAGTTGGTACTGGACAGAACAGACAGAACAGGTAGAGTTGGTGCTGGACAGAACAGACAGAACAGGTAGAGTTGGTACTGGACAGAACAGACAGAACAGGTAGAGTTGGTACTGGACAGAACAGGTAGAGTTGGTACTGGACAGAACAGGTAGAGTCGGTACTGGACAGAACAGGTAGAGTCGGTACTGGACAGAACAGAGCAGGTAGAGTCGGTACTGGACAGAACATACAGAGCAGGTAGAGTCGGTACTGGACAGAACATACAGAGCAGGTAGAGTCGGTACTGGACAGAACATACAGAGCAGGTAGAGTCGGTACTGGACAGAACATACAGAGCAGGTAGAGTCGGTACTGGACAGAACATACAGAGCAGGTAGAGTCGGTACTGGACAGAACATACAGAGCAGGTAGAGTCGGTACTGGACAGAACAGAGCAGCTAGAGTCGGTACTGGACAGAACAGAGCAGCTAGAGTCGGTACTGGACAGAACAGAGCAGGTAGAGTCGGTACTGGACAGAACAGAGCAGGTAGAGTCGGTACTGGACAGAACAGAGCAGGTAGAGTCGGTACTGGACAGAACAGAGCAGGTAGAGTCGGTAATGGACAGAACAGAGCAGGTAGAGTCGGTACTGAACAGAACAGAGCAGGTAGAGTCGGTACTGGACAGAACAGAGCAGGTAGAGTCGGTACTGGACAGAACAGGTAGAGTCGGTACTGGACAGAACAGGTAGAGTTGGTACTGGACAGAACAGAGCAGGTAGAGTTGGTACTGGACAGAACAGAGCAGGTAGAGTTGGCACTGGACAGAACAGAGCAGGTAGAGTTGGTACTGGACAGAACAGAGCAGGTAGAGTTGGTACTGGACAGAACAGAACAGGTAGAGTTGGTACTGGACAGAACAGAACAGGTAGAGTTGGTACTGGACAGAACAGGTAGAGTTGGTACTGGACAGAACAGGTAGAGTTGGTACTGGACAGAACAGGTAGGTTGGTACTGGACAGAACAGGTAGGGTTGGTACTGGACAGAACAGGTAGGGTTGGTACTGGACAGAACAGGTAGAGTTGGTACTGGACAGAACAGGTAGAGTTGGTACTGGACAGAACAGAACAGGTAGAGTTGGTACTGGACAGAACAGGTAGAGTTGGTACTGGACAGAACAGGTAGAGTTGGTACTGGACAGAACAGGTAGAGTTGGTACTGGACAGAACAGGTAGAGTTGGTACTGGACAGAACAGGTCGAGTTGGTACTGGACAGAACAGGTCGAGTTGGTACTGGACAGAACAGGTAGAGTTGGTACTGGACAGAACAGGTAGAGTTGGTACTGGACAGAACAGGTAGATTTGGTACGGGACAGAACAGACAGAACAGGTAGAGTTGGTACTGGACAGAACAGACAGAACAGGTAGAGTTGGTACTGGACAGAACAGACAGAACAGGTAGAGTTGGTGCTGGACAGAACAGACAGAACAGGTAGAGTTGGTACTGGACAGAACAGACAGAACAGGTAGAGTTGGTACTGGACAGAACAGAACAGGTAGAGTTGGTACTGGACAGAACAGAGCAGGTAGAGTTGGTACTGGACAGAACAGAGCAGGTAGAGTTGGTACTGGACAGAACAGACAGAACAGGTAGAGTTGGTACTGGACAGAACAGACAGAACAGGTAGAGTTGGTACTGGACAGAACAGACAGAACAGGTAGAGTTGGTACTGGACAGAACAGAACAGGTAGAGTTGGTACTGGACAGTACAGAGCAGGTAGAGTTGGTACTGGACAGTACAGAACAGGTAGAGTCGGTACTGGAAAGAACAGGTAGAGTCGGTACTGGACAGAACAGGTATTGTCGGTACTGGACAGAACAGGTATTGTCGGTACTGGACAGAACAGGTAGAGTCGGTACTGGACAGAACAGAGCAGGTGGAGTCGGTACTGGACAGAACAGAGCAGGTAGAGTTGGTACTGGACAGAACAGACAGAACAGGTAGAGTTGGTACTGGACAGAACAGACAGAACAGGTAGAGTTGGTACTGGACAGAACAGAACAGGTAGAGTTGGTACTGGACAGTACAGAGCAGGTAGAGTTGGTACTGGACAGTACAGAGCAGGTAGAGTTGGTACTGGACAGAACAGAGCAGGTAGAGTTGGTACTGGACAGAACAGAGCAGGTAGAGTTGGTACTGGACAGAACAGACAGAACAGGTAGAGTTGGTACTGGACAGAACAGTACAGGTAGAGTTGGTACTGGACAGAACAGAGCAGGTAGAGTTGGTACTGGACAGAACAGAGCAGGTAGAGTTGGTACTGGACAGAACAGAGCAGGTAGAGTTGGTACTGGACAGAGCAGGTAGAGTTGGTACTGGACAGAGCAGGTAGAGTTGGTACTGGACAGAGCAGGTAGAGTTGGTACTGGACAGAGCAGGTAGAGTTGGTACTGGACAGAGCAGGTAGAGTTGGTACTGGACAGAACAGGTAGAGTTGGTACTGGACAGAACAGGTAGATTTGGTACTGGACAGAACAGGTAGAGTTGGTACTGGACAGAACAGGTAGAGTTGGTACTGGACAGAACACAACAGGTGGAGTTGGTACTGTACAGAACAGAACAGGTAGAGTTGGTACTGTACAGAACAGAACAGGTAGAGTTGGCACTGGACAGAACAGAGCAGGTAGAGTTGCCACTGGACAGAACAGAGCAGGTAGAGTTGGTACTGGACAGAACAGAACAGGTAGAGTTGGTACTGGACAGAACAGAACAGGTAGAGTTGGTACTGGACAGAACAGGTAGAGTTGGTACTGGACAGAACAGAACAGGTAGAGTCGGTACTGGACAGAACAGACAGAGCAGGTAGAGTCGGTACTGGACAGAACAGACAGAACAGGTAGAGTCGGTACTGGACAGAACAGACAGAACAGGTAGAGTCGGTACTGGACAGAACAGACAGAACAGGTAGAGTTGGTACTGGACAGAACAGACAGAACAGGTAGAGTTGGTACTGGACAGAACAGACAGAACAGGTAGAGTCGGTACTGGACAGAACAGACAGAACAGGTAGAGTCGGTACTGGACAGAACAGACAGAACAGGTAGAGTCGGTACTGGACAGAACAGACAGAACAGGTAGAGTCGGTACTGGACAGAACAGGTAGAGTCGGTACTGGAAAGAACAGGTAGAGTCGGTACTGGACAGAACAGGTAGAGTCGGTACTGGACAGAAGAGACCGAGCAGGTAGAGTCGGTACTGGACAGAACAGACAGAGCAGGTAGAGTCGGTACTGGACAGAACAGGTAGAGTCGGTACTGGACAGAACAGGTAGAGTAGGTACTGGACAGAACAGGTAGAGTCGGTACTGGACAGAACAGGTAGAGTCGGTACTGGACAGAACAGGTAGAGTCGGTACTGGACAGAACAGGTAGAGTCGGTACTGGACAGAACAGGTAGAGTCGGTACTGGACAGAACAGGTAGAGTCGGTACTGGACAGAACAGGTAGAGTCGGTACTGGACAGAAGAGACAGAGCAGGTAGAGTCGGTACTGGACAGAACAGACAGAGCAGGTAGAGTCGGTACTGGACAGAACAGACAGAGCAGGTAGAGTCGGTACTGGACAGAACAGGCAGAGCAGGTAGAGTCGGTACTGGACAGAACAGACAGAACAGGTAGAGTCGGTACTGGACAGAACAGACAGAACAGGTAGAGTCGGTACTGGACAGAACAGTCAGAACAGGTAGAGTCGGTACTGGACAAAACAGACAGAACAGGTATAGTCGGTACTTTACAGAACAGAGCAGGTAGAGTCGGTACTGGACAGAACAGAGCAGGTAAAGTCGGTACTGGACAGAACAGAGCAGGTAGAGTCTGTACTGGACAGAACAGAACAGGTAGAGTCGGTACTGGACAGAACAGTCAGAACAGGTAGAGTCGGTACTGGACAGGACAGACAGAACAGGTGGAGTCGGTACTGGACAGGACAGAGCAGGTAGAGTCGGTACTGGACAGAACAGAGCAGGTAGAGTCGGTACTGGACAGAACAGAGCAGGTAGAGTCGGTACTGGACAGAACAGAACAGGTAGACTTGGTAGTGGACAGACAGAGCAGGTAGAGTTGGTACTGGACAGAACAGACAGAACAGGTAGAGTTGGTACTGGACAGAACAGACAGAACAGGTAGAGTTGGTACTGGACAGAACAGACAGAACAGGTAGAGTTGGTACTGGACAGAACAGACAGAACAGGTAGAGTTGGTACTGGACAGAACAGACAGAACAGGTAGAGTTGGTACTGGACAGAACAGACAGAACAGGTAGAGTTGGTACTGGACAGAACAGAACAGGTAGAGTTGGTACTGGACAGAACAGAGCAGGTAGAGTTGGTACTGGACAGAACAGAGCAGGTAGAGTTGGTACTGGACAGAACAGAGCAGGTAGAGTTGGTACTGGACAGAACAGGTAGAGTTGGTACTGGACAGAACAGGTAGAGTAGGTACTGGACAGAACAGGTAGAGTTGGTACTGGACAGAACAGGTAGAGTTGGTACTGGACAGAACAGGTAGAGTTGGTACTGGACAGAACAGGTAGAGTTGGTACTGGACAGAACAGGTAGAGTTGGTACTGGACAGAACAGGTAGAGTTGGTACTGGACAGAACAGGTAGAGTTGGTACTGGACAGAACAGGTCGAGTTGGTACTGGACAGAACAGGTAGAGTTGGTACTGGACAGAACAGGTAGATTTGGTACGGGACAGAACAGACAGAACAGGTAGAGTTGGTACTGGACAGAACAGACAGAACAGGTAGAGTTGGTACTGGACAGAACAGACAGAACAGGTAGAGTTGGTGCTGGACAGAACAGACAGAACAGGTAGAGTTGGTGCTGGACAGAACAGACAGAACAGGTAGAGTTGGTACTGGACAGAACAGAACAGGTAGAGTTGGTACTGGACAGAACAGAGCAGGTAGAGTTGGTACTGGACAGAACAGAGCAGGTAGAGTTGGTACTGGACAGAACAGACAGAACAGGTAGAGTTGGTACTGGACAGAACAGACAGAACAGGTAGAGTTGGTACTGGACAGAACAGACAGAACAGGTAGAGTTGGTACTGGACAGAACAGAGCAGGTAGAGTTGGTACTGGACAGAACAGAGCAGGTAGAGTTGGTACTGGACAGAACAGACCAGGTAGAGTTGGTACTGGACAGAGCAGGTAGAGTTGGTACTGGACAGAGCAGGTAGAGTTGGTACTGGACAGAGCAGGTAGAGTTGGTACTGGACAGAGCAGGTAGAGTTGGTACTGGACAGAACAGGTAGAGTTGGTACTGGACAGAACAGGTAGAGTTGGTACTGGACAGAACAGGTAGATTTGGTACTGGACAGAACAGGTAGAGTTGGTACTGGACAGAACAGGTAGAGTTGGTACTGGACAGAACAGAACAGGTGGAGTTGGTACTGTACAGAACAGAACAGGTAGAGTTGGTACTGTACAGAACAGAACAGGTAGAGTTGGCACTGGACAGAACAGAGCAGGTAGAGTTGGTACTGGACAGAACAGAACAGGTAGAGTTGGTACTGGACAGAACAGCTAGAGTTGGTACTGGACAGAACAGAACAGGTAGAGTCGGTACTGGACAGAACAGACAGAGCAGGTAGAGTCGGTACTGGACAGAACAGACAGAACAGGTAGAGTCGGTACTGGACAGAACAGACAGAACAGGTAGAGTCGGTACTGGACAGAACAGACAGAACAGGTAGAGTCGGTACTGGACAGAACAGACAGAACAGGTAGAGTCGGTACTGGACAGAACAGACAGAACAGGTAGAGTCGGTACTGGACAGAACAGGTAGAGTTGGTACTGGACAGAACAGGTAGAGTCTGGTACTGGACAGAACAGGTAGAGTCTGGTACTGGAAAGAACAGGTAGAGTCGGTACTGGACAGAACAGGTAGAGTCGGTACTGGACAGAAGAGACCGAGCAGGTAGAGTCGGTACTGGACAGAAGAGACCGAGCAGGTAGAGTCGGTACTGGACAGAACAGACAGAGCAGGTAGAGTCGGTACTGGACAGAACAGGTAGAGTCGGTACTGGACAGAACAGGTAGAGTCGGTACTGGACAGAACAGATAGAGTCGGTACTGGACAGAACAGGTAGAGTCGGTACTGGACAGAAGAGACAGAGCAGGTAGAGTCGGTACTGGACAGAACAGACAGAGCAGATAGAGTCGGTACTGGACAGAACAGACAGAGCAGGTAGAGTCGGTACTGGACAGAACAGACAGAGCAGGTAGAGTCGGTACTGGACAGAACAGGCAGAGCAGGTAGAGTCGGTACTGGACAGAACAGACAGAACAGGTAGAGTCGGTACTGGACAGAACAGACAGAACAGGTAGAGTCGGTACTGGACAGAACAGTCAGAACAGGTAGAGTCGGTACTGGACAAAACAGACAGAACAGGTAGAGTCGGTACTTTACAGAACAGAGCAGGTAGAGTCGGTACTGGACAGAACAGTCAGAACAGGTAGAGTCGGTACTGGACAGGACAGACAGAACAGGTGGAGTTGGTACTGGACAGAACAGAGCAGGTAGAGTTGGTACTGGACAGAACAGAGCAGGTAGAGTTGGTACTGGACAGAACAGAGCAGGTAGAGTTGGTACTGGACAGAACATGTAGAGTTGGTACTGGACAGAACATGTAGAGTTGGTACTGGACAGAACTGAACAGGTAGAGTTGGTACTGGACAGAACAGACAGAACAGGTAGAGTTGGTACTGGACAGAACAGACAGAACAGGTAGAGTTGGTACTGGACAGAACAGACAGAACAGGTAGAGTTGGTACTGGACAGAACATGTAGAGTTGGTACTGGACAGAACATGTAGAGTTGGTACTGGACAGAACATGTAGAGTTGGTACTGGACAGAACAGAACAGGTAGAGTTGGTACTGGACAGAACAGACAGAGCAGGTAGAGTCGGTACTGGACAGAACAGACAGAACAGGTAGAGTCGGTACTGGACAGAACAGACAGAACAGGTAGAGTCGGTACTGGACAGAACAGACAGAACAGGTAGAGTCGGTACTGGACAGAACAGTCAGAACAGGTAGAGTCGGTACTGGACAAAACAGACAGAACAGGTAGAGTCGGTACTTTACAGAACAGAGCAGGTAGAGTCGGTACTGGACAGAACAGAGCAGGTAAAGTCGATACTGGACAGAACAGAGCAGGTAGAGTCGGTACTGGACAGAACAGAACAGGTAGAGTCGGTACTGGACAGAACAGTCAGAACAGGTAGAGTCGGTACTGGACAGGACAGACAGAACAGGTGGAGTCGGTACTGGACAGAACAGAGCAGGTAGAGTCGGTACTGGACAGAACAGAGCAGGTAGAGTCGGTACTGGACAGAACAGAGCAGGTAGAGTCGGTACTGGACAGAACAGAACAGGTAGACTTGGTAGTGGACAGACAGAGCAGGTAGAGTTGGTACTGGACAGAACAGACAGAACAGGTAGAGTTGGTACTGGACAGAACAGACAGAACAGGTAGAGTTGGTACTGGACAGAACAGACAGAACAGGTAGAGTTGGTACTGGACAGAACAGACAGAACAGGTAGAGTTGGTACTGGACAGAACAGACAGAACAGGTAGAGTTGGTACTGGACAGAACAGACAGAACAGGTAGAGTTGGTACTGGACAGAACAGACAGAACAGGTAGAGTTGGTACTGGACAGAACAGAACAGGTAGAGTCGGTACTTTACAGAACAGAGCAGGTAAAGTCGATACTGGACAGAACAGAACAGGTAGAGTCGGTACTGGACAGAACAGTCAGAACAGGTAGAGTCGGTACTGGACAGGACAGACAGAACAGGTGGAGTCGGTACTGGACAGAACAGAGCAGGTAGAGTCGGTACTGGACAGAACAGAGCAGGTAGAGTCGGTACTGGACAGAACAGAACAGGTAGACTTGGTAGTGGACAGACAGAGCAGGTAGAGTTGGTACTGGACAGAACAGACAGAACAGGTAGAGTTGGTACTGGACAGAACAGACAGAACAGGTAGAGTTGGTACTGGACAGAACAGACAGAACAGGTAGAGTTGGTACTGGACAGAACAGACAGAACAGGTAGAGTTGGTACTGGACAGAACAGACAGAACAGGTAGAGTTGGTACTGGACAGAACAGACAGAACAGGTAGAGTTGGTACTGGACAGAACAGAGCAGGTAGAGTTGGTACTGGACAGAACAGAGCAGGTAGAGTTGGTACTGGACAGAACAGAGCAGGTAGAGTTGGTACTGGACAGAACATGTAGAGTTGGTACTGGACAGAACAGACAGAACAGGTAGAGTTGGTACTGGACAGAACAGACAGAACAGGTAGAGTTGGTACTGGACAGAACAGACAGAACAGGTAGAGTTGGTACTGGACAGAACATGTAGAGTTGGTACTGGACAGAACATGTAGAGTTGGTACTGGACAGAACATGTAGAGTTGGTACTGGACAGAACAGAACAGGTAGAGTCGGTACTGGACAGAACAGACAGAACAGGTAGAGTCGGTACTGGACAGAACAGACAGAACAGGTAGAGTCGGTACTGGACAGAACAGTCAGAACAGGTAGAGTCGGTACTGGACAAAACAGACAGAACAGGTAGAGTCGGTACTTTACAGAACAGAGCAGGTAGAGTCGGTACTGGACAGAACAGAGCAGGTAAAGTCGATACTGGACAGAACAGAGCAGGTAGAGTCGGTACTGGACAGAACAGAACAGGTAGAGTCGGTACTGGACAGAACAGTCAGAACAGGTAGAGTCGGTACTGGACAGGACAGACAGAACAGGTGGAGTCGGTACTGGACAGAACAGAGCAGGTAGAGTCGGTACTGGACAGAACAGAGCAGGTAGAGTCGGTACTGGACAGAACAGAGCAGGTAGAGTCGGTACTGGACAGAACAGAACAGGTAGACTTGGTAGTGGACAGACAGAGCAGGTAGAGTTGGTACTGGACAGAACAGACAGAACAGGTAGAGTTGGTACTGGACAGAACAGACAGAACAGGTAGAGTTGGTACTGGACAGAACAGACAGAACAGGTAGAGTTGGTACTGGACAGAACAGACAGAACAGGTAGAGTTGGTACTGGACAGAACAGACAGAACAGGTAGAGTTGGTACTGGACAGAACAGAGCAGGTAGAGTTGGTACTGGACAGAACAGAGCAGGTAGAGTTGGTACTGGACAGAACATGTAGAGTTGGTACTGGACAGAACATGTAGAGTTGGTACTGGACAGAACTGAACAGGTAGAGTTGGTACTGGACAGAACAGACAGAACAGGTAGAGTTGGTACTGGACAGAACAGACAGAACAGGTAGAGGTGGTACTGGACAGAACAGACAGAACAGGTAGAGTTGGTACTGGACAGAACAGGTAGAGTTGGTACTGGACAGAACAGGTAGAGTTGGTACTGGACAGAACATGTAGAGTTGGTACTGGACAGAACATGTAGAGTTGGTACTGGACAGAACATGTAGAGTTGGTACTGGACAGAACATGTAGAGTTGGTACTGGACAGAACAGAGCAGGGAGAGTTGGTACTGGACGGAACAGACAGAACAGGTAGAGTTGGTACTTGACAGAACAGACAGAACAGGTAGAGTTGGTACTGGACAGAACAGACAGAACAGGTAGAGTTGGTACTGGACAGAACAGAACAGGTAGAGTTGGTACTGGACAGAACAGAGCAGGTAGAGTTGGTACTGGACAGAACAGAGCAGGTAGAGTTGGTACTGGACAGAACAGACAGAACAGGTAGAGTTGGTACTGGACAGAACAGACAGAACAGGTAGAGTTGGTACTGGACAGAACAGTACAGGTAGAGTTGGTACTGGACAGAACAGTGCAGGTAGAGTTGGTACTGGACAGAACAGAGCAGGTAGAGTTGGTACTGGACAGAACAGAGCAGTTAGAATTGGTACTGGACAGAACAGGTAGAGTTGGTACTGGACAGAACAGGTAGAGTTGGTACTGGACAGAACAGGTAGAGTTGGTACTGGACAGAACAGGTAGGGTCGGTACTGGACAGAACAGGTAGGGTCGGTACTGGACAGAACAGGTAGAGTCGGTACTGGACAGAACAGGTAGAGTCGGTACTGGACAGAACAGGTAGAGTTGGTACTGGACAGAACAGAGCAGGTAGAGTTGGTACTGGACAGAACAGACAGAACAGGTAGAGTCGGTACTGGACAGAACAGGTAGAGTCGGTACTGGACAGAACAGGTAGAGTCGGTACTGGACAGAACAGAGCAGGTAGAGTCGGTACTGGACAGAACAGAGCAGGTAGAGTCGGTACTGGACAGAACAGAGCAGGTAGAGTCGGTACTGGACAGAACAGAGCAGGTAGAGTCGGTACTGGACAGAACAGGTAGAGTTGGTACTGGACAGAACATGTAGAGTTGGTACTGGACAGAACAGAACAGGTAGAGTTGGTACTGGACAGAACAGACAGAACAGGTAGAGTTGGTACTGGACAGAACAGACAGAACAGGTAGAGGTGGTACTGGACAGAACAGACAGAACAGGTAGAGTTGGTACTGGACAGAACATGTAGAGTTGGTACTGGACAGAACATGTAGAGTTGGTACTGGACAGAACAGAACAGGTAGAGTTGGTACTGGACAGAACAGACAGAACAGGTAGAGTTGGTACTGGACAGAACAGACAGAACAGGTAGAGGTGGTACTGGACAGAACAGACAGAACAGGTAGAGTTGGTACTGGACAGAACATGTAGAGTTGGTACTGGACAGAACATGTAGAGTTGGTACTGGACAGAACATGTAGAGTTGGTACTGGACAGAACAGAGCAGGGAGAGTTGGTACTGGACAGAACAGACAGAGCAGGTAGAGTTGGTACTGGACGGAACAGACAGAACAGGTAGAGTTGGTACTGGACAGAACAGACAGAACAGGTAGAGTTGGTACTGGACAGAACAGACAGAACAGGTAGAGTTGGTACTGGACAGAACAGAACAGGTAGAGTTGGTACTGGACAGAACAGAGCAGGTAGAGTTGGTACTGGACAGAACAGAGCAGGTAGAGTTGGTACTGGACAGAACAGACAGAACAGGTAGAGTTGGTACTGGACAGAACAGACAGAACAGGTAGAGTTGGTACTGGACAGAACAGTACAGGTAGAGTTGGTACTGGACAGAACAGAGCAGGTAGAGTTGGTACTGGACAGAACAGAGCAGGTAGAGTTGGTACTGGACAGAACAGAGCAGGTAGAGTTGGTACTGGACAGAACAGAGCAGGTAGAGTTGGTACTGGACAGAACAGAGCAGGTAGAGTTGGTACTGGACAGAACATGTAGAGTTGGTACTGGACAGAACATGTAGAGTTGGTACTGGACAGAACAGAACAGGTAGAGTTGGTACTGGACAGAACAGACAGAACAGGTAGAGTTGGTACTGGACAGAACAGACAGAACAGGTAGAGGTGGTACTGGACAGAACAGACAGAACAGGTAGAGTTGGTACTGGACAGAACAGGTAGAGTTGGTACTGGACAGAACAGGTAGAGTTGGTACTGGACAGAACATGTAGAGTTGGTACTGGACAGAACATGTAGAGTTGGTACTGGACAGAACATGTAGAGTTGGTACTGGACAGAACATGTAGAGTTGGTACTGGACAGAACAGAGCAGGGAGAGTTGGTACTGGACGGAACAGACAGAACAGGTAGAGTTGGTACTTGACAGAACAGACAGAACAGGTAGAGTTGGTACTGGACAGAACAGACAGAACAGGTAGAGTTGGTACTGGACAGAACAGAACAGGTAGAGTTGGTACTGGACAGAACAGAGCAGGTAGAGTTGGTACTGGACAGAACAGAGCAGGTAGAGTTGGTACTGGACAGAACAGACAGAACAGGTAGAGTTGGTACTGGACAGAACAGACAGAACAGGTAGAGTTGGTACTGGACAGAACAGTACAGGTAGAGTTGGTACTGGACAGAACAGTGCAGGTAGAGTTGGTACTGGACAGAACAGAGCAGGTAGAGTTGGTACTGGACAGAACAGAGCAGTTAGAATTGGTACTGGACAGAACAGGTAGAGTTGGTACTGGACAGAACAGGTAGAGTTGGTACTGGACAGAACAGGTAGAGTTGGTACTGGACAGAACAGGTAGGGTCGGTACTGGACAGAACAGGTAGGGTCGGTACTGGACAGAACAGGTAGAGTCGGTACTGGACAGAACAGGTAGAGTCGGTACTGGACAGAACAGGTAGAGTTGGTACTGGACAGAACAGAGCAGGTAGAGTTGGTACTGGACAGAACAGACAGAACAGGTAGAGTCGGTACTGGACAGAACAGGTAGAGTCGGTACTGGACAGAACAGGTAGAGTCGGTACTGGACAGAACAGAGCAGGTAGAGTCGGTACTGGACAGAACAGAGCAGGTAGAGTCGGTACTGGACAGAACAGAGCAGGTAGAGTCGGTACTGGACAGAACAGAGCAGGTAGAGTCGGTACTGGACAGAACAGGTAGAGTTGGTACTGGACAGAACATGTAGAGTTGGTACTGGACAGAACTGAACAGGTAGAGTTGGTACTGGACAGAACAGACAGAACAGGTAGAGTTGGTACTGGACAGAACAGACAGAACAGGTAGAGGTGGTACTGGACAGAACAGACAGAACAGGTAGAGTTGGTACTGGACAGAACATGTAGAGTTGGTACTGGACAGAACATGTAGAGTTGGTACTGGACAGAACAGAACAGGTAGAGTTGGTACTGGACAGAACAGACAGAACAGGTAGAGTTGGTACTGGACAGAACAGACAGAACAGGTAGAGGTGGTACTGGACAGAACAGACAGAACAGGTAGAGTTGGTACTGGACAGAACATGTAGAGTTGGTACTGGACAGAACATGTAGAGTTGGTACTGGACAGAACATGTAGAGTTGGTACTGGACAGAACAGAGCAGGGAGAGTTGGTACTGGACAGAACAGACAGAGCAGGTAGAGTTGGTACTGGACGGAACAGACAGAACAGGTAGAGTTGGTACTGGACAGAACAGACAGAACAGGTAGAGTTGGTACTGGACAGAACAGACAGAACAGGTAGAGTTGGTACTGGACAGAACAGAACAGGTAGAGTTGGTACTGGACAGAACAGAGCAGGTAGAGTTGGTACTGGACAGAACAGAGCAGGTAGAGTTGGTACTGGACAGAACAGACAGAACAGGTAGAGTTGGTACTGGACAGAACAGACAGAACAGGTAGAGTTGGTACTGGACAGAACAGTACAGGTAGAGTTGGTACTGGACAGAACAGAGCAGGTAGAGTTGGTACTGGACAGAACAGAGCAGGTAGAGTTGGTACTGGACAGAACAGAGCAGGTAGAGTTGGTACTGGACAGAACAGAGCAGGTAGAGTTGGTACTGGACAGAACAGAGCAGTTAGAATTGGTACTGGACAGAACAGAGCAGTTAGAATTGGTACTGGACAGAACAGGTAGAGTTGGTACTGGACAGAACAGGTAGAGTTGGTACTGGACAGAACAGGTAGGGTCGGTACTGGACAGAACAGGTAGGGTCGGTACTGGACAGAACAGGTAGAGTTGGTACTGGACAGAACAGGTAGAGTTGGTAATGGACAGAACAGGTAGAGTTGGTACTGGACAGAACAGAGCAGGTAGAGTTGGTACTGGACAGAACAGACAGAACAGGTAGAGTCGGTACTGGACAGAACAGGTAGAGTCGGTACTGGACAGAACAGGTAGAGTCGGTACTGGACAGAACAGAGCAGGTAGAGTCGGTACTGGACAGAACAGAGCAGGTAGAGTCGGTACTGGACAGAACAGGTAGAGTTGGTACTGGACAGAACAGGTAGAGTTGGTACTGGACAGAACAGGTAGAGTTGGTACTGGACAGAACAGAGCAGGTAGAGTCGGTACTGGACAGAACATACAGAGCAGGTAGAGTCGGTACTGGACAGAACAGACAGAGCAGGTAGAGTCGGTACTGGACAGAACAGACAGAACAGGTAGAGTCGGTACTGGACAGAACAGACAGAACAGGTAGAGGTGGTACTGGACAGAACAGACAGAACAGGTAGAGTTGGTACTGGACAGAACATGTAGAGTTGGTACTGGACAGAACATGTAGAGTTGGTACTGGACAGAACAGAGCAGGGAGAGTTGGTACTGGACGGAACAGACAGAACAGGTAGAGTTGGTACTGGACAGAACAGACAGAACAGGTAGAGTTGGTACTGGACAGAACAGACAGAACAGGTAGAGTTGGTACTGGACAGAACAGACAGAACAGGTAGAGTTGGTACTGGACAGAACAGAACAGGTAGAGTTGGTACTGGACAGAACAGAGCAGGTAGAGTTGGTACTGGACAGAACAGAGCAGGTAGAGTTGGTACTGGACAGAACAGACAGAACAGGTAGAGTTGGTACTGGACAGAACAGACAGAACAGGTAGAGTTGGTACTGGACAGAACAGTACAGGTAGAGTTGGTACTGGACAGAACAGTGCAGGTAGAGTTGGTACTGGACAGAACAGAGCAGGTAGAGTTGGTACTGGACAGAACAGAGCAGTTAGAATTGGTACTGGACAGAACAGGTAGAGTTGGTACTGGACAGAACAGGTAGAGTTGGTACTGGACAGAACAGGTAGAGTTGGTACTGGACAGAACAGGTAGGGTCGGTACTGGACAGAACAGGTAGGGTCGGTACTGGACAGAACAGGTAGAGTCGGTACTGGACAGAACAGGTAGAGTTGGTACTGGACAGAACAGAGCAGGTAGAGTTGGTACTGGACAGAACAGACAGAACAGGTAGAGTCGGTACTGGACAGAACAGGTAGAGTCGGTACTGGACAGAACAGGTAGAGTCGGTACTGGACAGAACAGGTAGAGTCGGTACTGGACAGAACAGAGCAGGTAGAGTCGGTACTGGACAGAACAGAGCAGGTAGAGTCGGTACTGGACAGAACAGAGCAGGTAGAGTCGGTACTGGACAGAACAGAGCAGGTAGAGTCGGTACTGGACAGAACAGGTAGAGTTGGTACTGGACAGAACATGTAGAGTTGGTACTGGACAGAACTGAACAGGTAGAGTTGGTACTGGACAGAACAGACAGAACAGGTAGAGTTGGTACTGGACAGAACAGACAGAACGGGTAGAGGTGGTACTGGACAGAACAGACAGAACAGGTAGAGTTGGTACTGGACAGAACATGTAGAGTTGGTACTGGACAGAACATGTAGAGTTGGTACTGGACAGAACATGTAGAGTTGGTACTGGACAGAACAGAGCAGGGAGAGTTGGTACTGGACAGAACAGACAGAGCAGGTAGAGTTGGTACTGGACGGAACAGACAGAACAGGTAGAGTTGGTACTGGACAGAACAGACAGAACAGGTAGAGTTGGTACTGGACAGAACAGACAGAACAGGTAGAGTTGGTACTGGACAGAACAGAACAGGTAGAGTTGGTACTGGACAGAACAGAGCAGGTAGAGTTGGTACTGGACAGAACAGAGCAGGTAGAGTTGGTACTGGACAGAACAGACAGAACAGGTAGAGTTGGTACTGGACAGAACAGACAGAACAGGTAGAGTTGGTACTGGACAGAACAGTACAGGTAGAGTTGGTACTGGACAGAACAGAGCAGGTAGAGTTGGTACTGGACAGAACAGAGCAGGTAGAGTTGGTACTGGACAGAACAGAGCAGGTAGAGTTGGTACTGGACAGAACAGAGCAGGTAGAGTTGGTACTGGACAGAACAGAGCAGTTAGAATTGGTACTGGACAGAACAGACAGAACAGGTAGAGTTGGTACTGGACAGAACATGTAGAGTTGGTACTGGACAGAACATGTAGAGTTGGTACTGGACAGAACAGAACAGGTAGAGTTGGTACTGGACAGAACAGACAGAACAGGTAGAGTTGGTACTGGACAGAACAGACAGAACAGGTAGAGGTGGTACTGGACAGAACAGACAGAACAGGTAGAGTTGGTACTGGACAGAACATGTAGAGTTGGTACTGGACAGAACATGTAGAGTTGGTACTGGACAGAACATGTAGAGTTGGTACTGGACAGAACAGAGCAGGGAGAGTTGGTACTGGACAGAACAGACAGAGCAGGTAGAGTTGGTACTGGACCGGAACAGACAGAACAGGTAGAGTTGGTACTGGACAGAACAGACAGAACAGGTAGAGTTGGTACTGGACAGAACAGACAGAACAGGTAGAGTTGGTACTGGACAGAACAGAACAGGTAGAGTTGGTACTGGACAGAACAGAGCAGGTAGAGTTGGTACTGGACAGAACAGAGCAGGTAGAGTTGGTACTGGACAGAACAGACAGAACAGGTAGAGTTGGTACTGGACAGAACAGACAGAACAGGTAGAGTTGGTACTGGACAGAACAGTACAGGTAGAGTTGGTACTGGACAGAACAGAGCAGGTAGAGTTGGTACTGGACAGAACAGAGCAGGTAGAGTTGGTACTGGACAGAACAGAGCAGGTAGAGTTGGTACTGGACAGAACAGAGCAGGTAGAGTTGGTACTGGGCAGAACAGAGCAGTTAGAATTGGTACTGGACAGAACAGAGCAGTTAGAATTGGTACTGGACAGAACAGGTAGAGTTGGTACTGGACAGAACAGGTAGAGTTGGTACTGGACAGAACAGGTAGGGTCGGTACTGGACAGAACAGGTAGGGTCGGTACTGGACAGAACAGGTAGAGTCGGTACTGGACAGAACAGGTAGAGTTGGTACTGGACAGAACAGGTAGAGTTGGTAATGGACAGAACAGGTAGAGTTGGTACTGGACAGAACAGAGCAGGTAGAGTTGGTACTGGACAGAACAGACAGAACAGGTAGAGTCGGTACTGGACAGAACAGGTAGAGTCGGTACTGGACAGAACAGGTAGAGTCGGTACTGGACAGAACAGGTAGAGTCGGTACTGGACAGAACAGAGCAGGTAGAGTCGGTACTGGACAGAACAGAGCAGGTAGAGTCGGTACTGGACAGAACAGAGCAGGTAGAGTCGGTACTGGACAGAACAGGTAGAGTCGGTACTGGACAGAACAGGTAGAGTTGGTACTGGACAGAACAGGTAGAGTTGGTACTGGACAGAACAGAGCAGGTAGAGTCGGTACTGGACAGAACATACAGAGCAGGTAGAGTCGGTACTGGACAGAACAGACAGAGCAGGTAGAGTCGGTACTGGACAGAACAGACAGAACAGGTAGAGTTGGTACTGGACAGAACAGACAGAACAGGTAGAGGTGGTACTGGACAGAACAGACAGAACAGGTAGAGTTGGTACTGGACAGAACAGGTAGAGCTGGTACTGGACAGAACATGTAGAGTTGGTACTGGACAGAACATGTAGAGTTGGTACTGGACAGAACATGTAGAGTTGGTACTGGACAGAACAGAGCAGGGAGAGTTGGTACTGGACGGAACAGACAGAACAGGTAGAGTTGGTACTGGACAGAACAGACAGAACAGGTAGAGTTGGTACTGGACAGAACAGACAGAACAGGTAGAGTTGGTACTGGACAGAACAGACAGAACAGGTAGAGTTGGTACTGGACAGAACAGAACAGGTAGAGTTGGTACTGGACAGAACAGAGCAGGTAGAGTTGGTACTGGACAGAACAGAGCAGGTAGAGTTGGTACTGGACAGAACAGACAGACCAGGTAGAGTTGGTACTGGACAGAACAGACAGAACAGGTAGAGTTGGTACTGGACAGAACAGTACAGGTAGAGTTGGTACTGGACAGAACAGTACAGGTAGAGTTGGTACTGGACAGAACAGAGCAGGTAGAGTTGGTACTGGACAGAACAGAGCAGTTAGAATTGGTACTGGACAGAACAGGTAGAGTTGGTACTGGACAGAACAGGTAGAGTTGGTACTGGACAGAACAGGTAGAGTTGGTACTGGACAGAACAGGTAGGGTCGGTACTGGACAGAACAGGTAGGGTCGGTACTGGACAGAACAGGTAGAGTCGGTACTGGACAGAACAGGTAGAGTCGGTACTGGACAGAACAGGTAGAGTCGGTACTGGACAGAACAGGTAGAGTTGGTACTGGACAGAACAGAGCAGGTAGAGTTGGTACTGGACAGAACAGACAGAACAGGTAGAGTCGGTACTGGACAGAACAGGTAGAGTCGGTACTGGACAGAACAGGTAGAGTCGGTACTGGACAGAACAGGTAGAGTCGGTACTGGACAGAACAGAGCAGGTAGAGTCGGTACTGGACAGAACAGAGCAGGTAGAGTCGGTACTGGACAGAACAGAGCAGGTAGAGTCGGTACTGGACAGAACAGGTAGAGTTGGTACTGGACAGAACATGTAGAGTTGGTACTGGACAGAACTGAACAGGTAGAGTTGGTACTGGACAGAACAGACAGAACAGGTAGAGTTGGTACTGGACAGAACAGACAGAACAGGTAGAGGTGGTACTGGACAGAACAGACAGAACAGGTAGAGTTGGTACTGGACAGAACATGTAGAGTTGGTACTGGACAGAACATGTAGAGTTGGTACTGGACAGAACATGTAGAGTTGGTACTGGACAGAACAGAGCAGGGAGAGTTGGTACTGGACAGAACAGACAGAGCAGGTAGAGTTGGTACTGGACGGAACAGACAGAACAGGTAGAGTTGGTACTGGACAGAACAGACAGAACAGGTAGAGTTGGTACTGGACAGAACAGAACAGGTAGAGTTGGTACTGGACAGAACAGAGCAGGTAGAGTTGGTACTGGACAGAACAGAGCAGGTAGAGTTGGTACTGGACAGAACAGAGCAGGTAGAGTTGGTACTGGACAGAACAGACAGAACAGGTAGAGTCGGTACTGGACAGAACAGGTAGAGTCGGTACTGGACAGAACAGGTAGAGTCGGTACTGGACAGAACAGGTAGAGTCGGTACTGGACAGAACAGAGCAGGTAGAGTCGGTACTGGACAGAACAGAGCAGGTAGAGTCGGTACTGGACAGAACAGGTAGAGTTGGTACTGGACAGAACAGGTAGAGTTGGTACTGGACAGAACAGGTAGAGTTGGTACTGGACAGAACAGAGCAGGTAGAGTCGGTACTGGACAGAACATACAGAGCAGGTAGAGGTGGTACTGGACAGAACAGACAGAACAGGTAGAGTTGGTACTGGACAGAACATGTAGAGTTGGTACTGGACAGAACATGTAGAGTTGGTACTGGACAGAACATGTAGAGTTGGTACTGGACAGAACAGAACAGGTAGAGTTGGTACTGGACAGAACAGACAGAACAGGTAGAGGTGGTACTGGACAGAACAGACAGAACAGGTAGAGTTGGTACTGGACAGAACATGTAGAGTTGGTACTGGACAGAACATGTAGAGTTGGTACTGGACAGAACATGTAGAGTTGGTACTGGACAGAACAGAACAGGTAGAGTTGGTACTGGACAGAACAGAGCAGGTAGAGTTGGTACTGGACAGAACAGAGCAGGTAGAGTTGGTACTGGACAGAACAGAGCAGGTAGAGTTGGTACTGGACAGAACAGAGCAGTTAGAATTGGTACTGGACAGAACAGACAGAACAGGTAGAGTTGGTACTGGACAGAACATGTAGAGTTGGTACTGGACAGAACATGTAGAGTTGGTACTGGACAGAACAGAACAGGTAGAGTTGGTACTGGACAGAACAGACAGAACAGGTAGAGTTGGTACTGGACAGAACAGACAGAACAGGTAGAGGTGGTACTGGACAGAACAGACAGAACAGGTAGAGTTGGTACTGGACAGAACATGTAGAGTTGGTACTGGACAGAACATGTAGAGTTGGTACTGGACAGAACATGTAGAGTTGGTACTGGACAGAACAGAGCAGGGAGAGTTGGTACTGGACAGAACAGACAGAACAGGTAGAGTTGGTACTGGACAGAACAGACAGAACAGGTAGAGTTGGTACTGGACAGAACAGACAGAACAGGTAGAGTTGGTACTGGACAGAACAGACAGAACAGGTAGAGTTGGTACTGGACAGAACAGAACAGGTAGAGTTGGTACTGGACAGAACAGAGCAGGTAGAGTTGGTACTGGACAGAACAGAGCAGGTAGAGTTGGTACTGGACAGAACAGACAGAACAGGTAGAGTTGGTACTGGACAGAACAGACAGAACAGGTAGAGTTGGTACTGGACAGAACAGTACAGGTAGAGTTGGTACTGGACAGAACAGAGCAGGTAGAGTTGGTACTGGACAGAACAGAGCAGGTAGAGTTGGTACTGGACAGAACAGAGCAGGTAGAGTTGGTACTGGACAGAACAGAGCAGGTAGAGTTGGTACTGGGCAGAACAGAGCAGTTAGAATTGGTACTGGACAGAACAGAGCAGTTAGAATTGGTACTGGACAGAACAGGTAGAGTTGGTACTGGACAGAACAGGTAGAGTTGGTACTGGACAGAACAGGTAGGGTCGGTACTGGACAGAACAGGTAGAGTCGGTACTGGACAGAACAGGTAGAGTCGGTACTGGACAGAACAGGTAGAGTTGGTACTGGACAGAACAGGTAGAGTTGGTAATGGACAGAACAGGTAGAGTTGGTACTGGACAGAACAGAGCAGGTAGAGTTGGTACTGGACAGAACAGACAGAACAGGTAGAGTCGGTACTGGACAGAACAGGTAGAGTCGGTACTGGACAGAACAGGTAGAGTCGGTACTGGACAGAACAGGTAGAGTCGGTACTGGACAGAACAGAGCAGGTAGAGTCGGTACTGGACAGAACAGAGCAGGTAGAGTCGGTACTGGACAGAACAGAGCAGGTAGAGTCGGTACTGGACAGAACAGGTAGAGTCGGTACTGGACAGAACAGGTAGAGTTGGTACTGGACAGAACAGGTAGAGTTGGTACTGGACAGAACAGAGCAGGTAGAGTCGGTACTGGACAGAACAAGAGCAGGTAGAGTCGGTACTGGACAGAACAGACAGAGCAGGTAGAGTCGGTACTGGACAGAACAGACAGAACAGGTAGAGTTGGTACTGGACAGAACAGACAGAACAGGTAGAGTTGGTACTGGACAGAACAGACAGAACAGGTAGAGTTGGTACTGGACAGAACAGGTAGAGCTGGTACTGGACAGAACATGTAGAGTTGGTACTGGACAGAACATGTAGAGTTGGTACTGGACAGAACATGTAGAGTTGGTACTGGACAGAACAGAGCAGGTAGAGTTGGTACTGGACAGAACAGACAGAACAGGTAGAGTTGGTACTGGACAGAACAGACAGAACAGGTAGAGTTGGTACTGGACAGAACAGACAGAACAGGTAGAGTTGGTACTGGACAGAACAGACAGAACAGGTAGAGTTGGTACTGGACAGAACAGAACAGGTAGAGTTGGTACTGGACAGAACAGAGCAGGTAGAGTTGGTACTGGACAGAACAGAGCAGGTAGAGTTGGTACTGGACAGAACAGACAGACCAGGTAGAGTTGGTACTGGACAGAACAGACAGAACAGGTAGAGTTGGTACTGGACAGAACAGTACAGGTAGAGTTGGTACTGGACAGAACAGTACAGGTAGAGTTGGTACTGGACAGAACAGAGCAGGTAGAGTTGGTACTGGACAGAACAGAGCAGTTAGAATTGGTACTGGACAGAACAGGTAGAGTTGGTACTGGACAGAACAGGTAGAGTTGGTACTGGACAGAACAGGTAGAGTTGGTACTGGACAGAACAGGTAGGGTCGGTACTGGACAGAACAGGTAGAGTCGGTACTGGACAGAACAGGTAGAGTCGGTACTGGACAGAACAGGTAGAGTCGGTACTGGACAGAACAGGTAGAGTTGGTACTGGACAGAACAGAGCAGGTAGAGTTGGTACTGGACAGAACAGACAGAACAGGTAGAGTCGGTACTGGACAGAACAGGTAGAGTCGGTACTGGACAGAACAGGTAGAGTCGGTACTGGACAGAACAGGTAGAGTCGGTACTGGACAGAACAGAGCAGGTAGAGTCGGTACTGGACAGAACAGAGCAGGTAGAGTCGGTACTGGACAGAACAGAGCAGGTAGAGTCGGTACTGGACAGAACAGGTAGAGTTGGTACTGGACAGAACAGGTAGAGTTGGTACTGGACAGAACAGAACAGGTAGAGTTGGTACTGGACAGAACAGACAGAACAGGTAGAGTTGGTACTGGACAGAACAGACAGAACAGGTAGAGGTGGTACTGGACAGAACAGACAGAACAGGTAGAGTTGGTACTGGACAGAACATGTAGAGTTGGTACTGGACAGAACATGTAGAGTTGGTACTGGACAGAACATGTAGAGTTGGTACTGGACAGAACAGAGCAGGGAGAGTTGGTACTGGACAGAACAGACAGAGCAGGTAGAGTTGGTACTGGACGGAACAGACAGAACAGGTAGAGTTGGTACTGGACAGAACAGACAGAACAGGTAGAGTTGGTACTGGACAGAACAGAACAGGTAGAGTTGGTACTGGACAGAACAGAGCAGGTAGAGTTGGTACTGGACAGAACAGAGCAGGTAGAGTTGGTACTGGACAGAACAGAGCAGGTAGAGTTGGTACTGGACAGAACAGACAGAACAGGTAGAGTCGGTACTGGACAGAACAGGTAGAGTCGGTACTGGACAGAACAGGTAGAGTCGGTACTGGACAGAACATACAGAGCAGGTAGAGTTGGTACTGGACAGAACAGACAGAACAGGTAGAGTTGGTACTGGACAGAACAGGCTAGAGTTGGTACTGGACAGAACATGTAGAGTTGGTACTGGACAGAACATGTAGAGTTGGTACTGGACAGAACAGAACAGGTAGAGTTGGTACTGGACAGAACAGACAGAACAGGTAGAGGTGGTACTGGACAGAACAGACAGAACAGGTAGAGTTGGTACTGGACAGAACATGTAGAGTTGGTACTGGACAGAACATGTAGAGTTGGTACTGGACAGAACATGTAGAGTTGGTACTGGACAGAACAGAACAGGTAGAGTTGGTACTGGACAGAACAGACAGAGCAGGTAGAGTCGGTACTGGACAGAACAGACAGAACAGGTAGAGTCGGTACTGGACAGAACAGACAGAACAGGTAGAGTCGGTACTGGACAGAACAGACAGAACAGGTAGAGTCGGTACTGGACAGAACAGCAGAACAGGTAGAGTCGGTACTGGACAGAACAGACAGAACAGGTAGAGTCGGTACTTGACAGAACAGAGCAGGTAGAGTCGGTACTGGACAGAACAGAGCAGGTAAAGTCGATACTGGACAGAACAGAGCAGGTAGAGTCGGTACTGGACAGAACAGAACAGGTAGAGTCGGTACTGGACAGAACAGTCAGAACAGGTAGAGTCGGTACTGGACAGGACAGACAGAACAGGTAGAGTCGGTACTGGACAGAACAGAGCAGGTAGAGTCGGTACTGGACAGAACAGAGCAGGTAGAGTCGGTACTGGACAGAACAGAGCAGGTAGAGTTGGTACTGGACAGAACAGAACAGGTAGACTTGGTACTGGACAGACAGAGCAGGTAGAGTTGGTACTGGACAGAACAGACAGAACAGGTAGAGTTGGTACTGGACAGAACAGACAGAACAGGTAGAGTTGGTACTGGACAGAACAGACAGAACAGGTAGAGTTGGTACTGGACAGAACAGACAGAACAGGTAGAGTTGGTACTGGACAGAACAGACAGAACAGGTAGAGTTGGTACTGGACAGAACAGACAGAACAGGTAGAGTTGGTACTGGACAGAACAGACAGAACAGGTAGAGTTGGTACTGGACAGAACAGAACAGGTAGAGTCGGTACTTGGACAGAACAGAGCAGGTAAAGTCGATACTGGACAGAACAGAACAGGTAGAGTCGGTACTGGACAGAACAGACAGAACAGGTAGAGTCGGTACTGGACAGGACAGACAGAACAGGTAGAGTCGGTACTGGACAGAACAGAGCAGGTAGAGTCGGTACTGGACAGAACAGAGCAGGTAGAGTCGGTACTGGACAGAACAGAACAGGTAGACTTGGTAGTGGACAGACAGAGCAGGTAGAGTTGGTACTGGACAGAACAGACAGAACAGGTAGAGTTGGTACTGGACAGAACAGACAGAACAGGTAGAGTTGGTACTGGACAGAACAGACAGAACAGGTAGAGTTGGTACTGGACAGAACAGACAGAACAGGTAGAGTTGGTACTGGACAGAACAGACAGAACAGGTAGAGTTGGTACTGGACAGAACAGACAGAACAGGTAGAGTTGGTACTGGACAGAACAGAGCAGGTAGAGTTGGTACTGGACAGAACAGAGCAGGTAGAGTTGGTACTGGACAGAACAGAGCAGGTAGAGTTGGTACTGGACAGAACATGTAGAGTTGGTACTGGACAGAACAGACAGAACAGGTAGAGTTGGTACTGGACAGAACAGACAGAACAGGTAGAGGTGGTACTGGACAGAACAGACAGAACAGGTAGAGTTGGTACTGGACAGAACATGTAGAGTTGGTACTGGACAGAACATGTAGAGTTGGTACTGGACAGAACATGTAGAGTTGGTACTGGACAGAACAGAACAGGTAGAGTCGGTACTGGACAGAACAGACAGAACAGGTAGAGTCGGTACTGGACAGAACAGACAGAACAGGTAGAGTCGGTACTGGACAGAACAGTCAGAACAGGTAGAGTCGGTACTGGACAAAACAGACAGAACAGGTAGAGTCGGTACTTTACAGAACAGAGCAGGTAGAGTCGGTACTGGACAGAACAGAACAGGTAGAGTCGGTACTGGACAGAACAGTCAGAACAGGTAGAGTCGGTACTGGACAGGACAGACAGAACAGGTGGAGTCGGTACTGGACAGAACAGAGCAGGTAGAGTCGGTACTGGACAGAACAGAGCAGGTAGAGTCGGTACTGGACAGAACAGAGCAGGTAGAGTCGGTACTGGACAGAACAGAACAGGTAGAGTTGGTACTGGACAGACAGAGCAGGTAGAGTTGGTACTGGACAGAACAGACAGAACAGGTAGAGTTGGTACTGGACAGAACAGACAGAACAGGTAGAGTTGGTACTGGACAGAACAGACAGAACAGGTAGAGTTGGTACTGGACAGAACAGACAGAACAGGTAGAGTTGGTACTGGACAGAACAGACAGAACAGGTAGAGTTGGTACTGGACAGAACAGAGCAGGTAGAGTTGGTACTGGACAGAACAGAGCAGGTAGAGTTGGTACTGGACAGAACATGTAGAGTTGGTACTGGACAGAACATGTAGAGTTGGTACTGGACAGAACAGAACAGGTAGAGTTGGTACTGGACAGAACAGACAGAACAGGTAGAGTTGGTACTGGACAGAACAGACAGAACAGGTAGAGGTGGTACTGGACAGAACAGACAGAACAGGTAGAGTTGGTACTGGACAGAACAGGTAGAGTTGGTACTGGACAGAACATGTAGAGTTGGTACTGGACAGAACATGTAGAGTTGGTACTGGACAGAACATGTAGAGTTGGTACTGGACAGAACATGTAGAGTTGGTACTGGACAGAACAGAGCAGGGAGAGTTGGTACTGGACGGAACAGACAGAACAGGTAGAGTTGGTACTGGACAGAACAGACAGAACAGGTAGAGTTGGTACTTGACAGAACAGACAGAACAGGTAGAGTTGGTACTGGACAGAACAGACAGAACAGGTAGAGTTGGTACTGGACAGAACAGAACAGGTAGAGTTGGTACTGGACAGAACAGAGCAGGTAGAGTTGGTACTGGACAGAACAGAGCAGGTAGAGTTGGTACTGGACAGAACAGACAGAACAGGTAGAGTTGGTACTGGACAGAACAGACAGAACAGGTAGAGTTGGTACTGGACAGAACAGTACAGGTAGAGTTGGTACTGGACAGAACAGTGCAGGTAGAGTTGGTACTGGACAGAACAGAGCAGGTAGAGTTGGTACTGGACAGAACAGAGCAGTTAGAATTGGTACTGGACAGAACAGGTAGAGTTGGTACTGGACAGAACAGGTAGAGTTGGTACTGGACAGAACAGGTAGAGTTGGTACTGGACAGAACAGGTAGGGTCGGTACTGGACAGAACAGGTAGGGTCGGTACTGGACAGAACAGGTAGAGTCGGTACTGGACAGAACAGGTAGAGTCGGTACTGGACAGAACAGGTAGAGTTGGTACTGGACAGAACAGAGCAGGTAGAGTTGGTACTGGACAGAACAGACAGAACAGGTAGAGTCGGTACTGGACAGAACAGGTAGAGTCGGTACTGGACAGAACAGGTAGAGTCGGTACTGGACAGAACAGAGCAGGTAGAGTCGGTACTGGACAGAACAGAGCAGGTAGAGTCGGTACTGGACAGAACAGAGCAGGTAGAGTCGGTACTGGACAGAACATAGCAGGTAGAGTCGGTACTGGACAGAACAGAGCAGGTAGAGTCGGTACTGGACAGAACATGTAGAGTTGGTACTGGACAGAACTGAACAGGTAGAGTTGGTACTGGACAGAACAGACAGAACAGGTAGAGTTGGTACTGGACAGAACAGACAGAACAGGTAGAGTTGGTACTGGACAGAACAGACAGAACAGGTAGAGTTGGTACTGGACAGAACAGGTAGAGTTGGTACTGGACAGAACAGGTAGAGTTGGTACTGGACAGAACAGAACAGGTAGAGTTGGTACTGGACAGAACAGACAGAACAGGTAGAGTTGGTACTGGACAGAACAGACAGAACAGGTAGAGTTGGTACTGGACAGAACAGACAGAACAGGTAGAGTTGGTACTGGACAGAACATGTAGAGTTGGTACTGGACAGAACAGGTAGAGTTGGTACTGGACAGAACAGGTAGAGTTGGTACTGGACAGAACAGAGCAGGTAGAGTTGGTACTGGACAGAACAGACAAGCAGGTAGAGTTGGTACTGGACGGAACAGACAGAACAGGTAGAGTTGGTACTGGACAGAACAGACAGAACAGGTAGAGTTGGTACTGGACAGAACAGACAGAACAGGTAGAGTTGGTACTGGACAGAACAGAACAGGTAGAGTTGGTACTGGACAGAACAGAGCAGGTAGAGTTGGTACTGGACAGAACAGAGCAGGTAGAGTTGGTACTGGACAGAACAGACAGAACAGGTAGAGTTGGTACTGGACAGAACAGACAGAACAGGTAGAGTTGGTACTGGACAGAACAGTACAGGTAGAGTTGGTACTGGACAGAACAGAGCAGGTAGAGTTGGTACTGGACAGAACAGAGCAGGTAGAGTTGGTACTGGACAGAACAGAGCAGGTAGAGTTGGTACTGGACAGAACAGAGCAGGTAGAGTTGGTACTGGACAGAACAGAGCAGTTAGAATTGGTACTGGACAGAACAGAGCAGTTAGAATTGGTACTGGACAGAACAGGTAGAGTTGGTACTGGACAGAACAGGTAGAGTTGGTACTGGACAGAACAGGTAGGGTCGGTACTGGACAGAACAGGTAGAGTCGGTACTGGACAGAACAGGTAGAGTTGGTACTGGACAGAACAGGTAGAGTTGGTACTGGACAGAACAGGTAGAGTTGGTACTGGACAGAACAGAGCAGGTAGAGTTGGTACTGGACAGAACAGACAGAACAGGTAGAGTCGGTACTGGACAGAACAGGTAGAGTCGGTACTGGACAGAACAGGTAGAGTCGGTACTGGACAGAACAGAGCAGGTAGAGTCGGTACTGGACAGAACAGAGCAGGTAGAGTCGGTACTGGACAGAACAGGTAGAGTTGGTACTGGACAGAACAGGTAGAGTTGGTACTGGACAGAACAGGTAGAGTTGGTACTGGACAGAACAGAGCAGGTAGAGTCGGTACTGGACAGAACATACAGAGCAGGTAGAGTCGGTACTGGACAGAACAGACAGAGCAGGTAGAGTCGGTACTGGACAGAACAGACAGAACAGGTAGAGTCGGTACTGGACAGAACAGACAGAACAGGTAGAGTTGGTACTGGACAGAACAGACAGAACAGGTAGAGTTGGTACTGGACAGAACATGTAGAGTTGGTACTGGACAGAACATGTAGAGTTGGTACTGGACAGAACAGAGCAGGGAGAGTTGGTACTGGACGGAACAGACAGAACAGGTAGAGTTGGTACTGGACAGAACAGACAGAACAGGTAGAGTTGGTACTGGACAGAACAGACAGAACAGGTAGAGTTGGTACTGGACAGAACAGACAGAACAGGTAGAGTTGGTACTGGACAGAACAGAACAGGTAGAGTTGGTACTGGACAGAACAGAGCAGGTAGAGTTGGTACTGGACAGAACAGAGCAGGTAGAGTTGGTACTGGACAGAACAGACAGAACAGGTAGAGTTGGTACTGGACAGAACAGACAGAACAGGTAGAGTTGGTACTGGACAGAACAGTACAGGTAGAGTTGGTACTGGACAGAACAGTGCAGGTAGAGTTGGTACTGGACAGAACAGAGCAGGTAGAGTTGGTACTGGACAGAACAGAGCAGTTAGAATTGGTACTGGACAGAACAGGTAGAGTTGGTACTGGACAGAACAGGTAGAGTTGGTACTGGACAGAACAGGTAGAGTTGGTACTGGACAGAACAGGTAGGAGTCGGTACTGGACAGAACAGGTAGGGTCGGTACTGGACAGAACAGGTAGAGTCGGTACTGGACAGAACAGGTAGAGTCGGTACTGGACAGAACAGAGCAGGTAGAGTTGGTACTGGACAGAACAGACAGAACAGGTAGAGTCGGTACTGGACAGAACAGGTAGAGTCGGTACTGGACAGAACAGGTAGAGTCGGTACTGGACAGAACAGGTAGAGTCGGTACTGGACAGAACAGAGCAGGTAGAGTCGGTACTGGACAGAACAGAGCAGGTAGAGTCGGTACTGGACAGAACAGAGCAGGTAGAGTCGGTACTGGACAGAACAGAGCAGGTAGAGTCGGTACTGGACAGAACAGGTAGAGTTGGTACTGGACAGAACATGTAGAGTTGGTACTGGACAGAACAGAACAGGTAGAGTTGGTACTGGACAGAACAGACAGAACAGGTAGAGTTGGTACTGGACAGAACAGACAGAACAGGTAGAGTTGGTACTGGACAGAACAGACAGAACAGGTAGAGTTGGTACTGGACAGAACATGTAGAGTTGGTACTGGACAGAACATGTAGAGTTGGTACTGGACAGAACATGTAGAGTTGGTACTGGACAGAACAGAGCAGGGAGAGTTGGTACTGGACAGAACAGACAGAGCAGGTAGAGTTGGTACTGGACAACAGAACAGGTAGAGTTGGTACTGGACAGAACAGACAGAACAGGTAGAGTTGGTACTGGACAGAACAGACAGAACAGGTAGAGTCGGTACTGGACAGAACAGAACAGGTAGAGTTGGTACTGGACAGAACAGAGCAGGTAGAGTTGGTACTGGACAGAACAGAGCAGGTAGAGTTGGTACTGGACAGAACAGACAGAACAGGTAGAGTTGGTACTGGACAGAACAGACAGAACAGGTAGAGTTGGTACTGGACAGAACAGAGTAGAGTTGGTACTGGACAGAACAGAGCAGGTAGAGTTGGTACTGGACAGAACAGGCAGGTAGAGTTGGTACTGGACAGAACAGAGCAGGTAGAGTCGGTACTGGACAGAACAGAGCAGGTAGAGTTGGTACTGGACAGAACAGAGCAGTTAGAGTTGGTACTGGACAGAACAGACAGAACAGGTAGAGTCGGTACTGGACAGAACATGTAGAGTTGGTACTGGACAGAACATGTAGAGTCGGTACTGGACAGAACAGAACAGGTAGAGTCGGTACTGGACAGAACAGACAGAACAGGTAGAGTTGGTACTGGACAGAACAGACAGAACAGGTAGAGGTGGTACTGGACAGAACAGACAGAACAGGTAGAGTTGGTACTGGACAGAACAGGTAGAGTTGGTACTGGACAGAACAGGTAGAGTTGGTACTGGACAGAACAGTCAGAACAGGTAGAGTTGGTACTGGACAGAACAGATCAGGTAGAGTTGGTACTGGACAGAACAGACAGAGCAGGTAGAGTTGGTACTGGACAGAACAGACAGAACAGGTAGAGTTGGTACTGGACAGAACAGACAGCAGGTAGAGTTGGTACTGGACAGAACAGACAGACAGGTAGAGTTGGTACTGGACAGAACAGACAGAGCAGGTAGAGTTGGTACTGGACAGAACAGAGGTAGATTTGGTACTGGACAGAACAGACGAGCAGGTATATTTGGTACTGGACAGAACAGACAGAACAGGTAGAGTTGGTACTGGACAGAACAGATCAGGTAGAGTTGGTACTGGACAGAACAGGACGTAGAGTTGGTACTGGACAGAACAGACAGAGCAGGTAGAGTTGGTACTGGACAGAACAGATCAGGTAGAGTTGGTACTGGACAGAACAGAGGTAGAGTTGGTACTGGACAGAACAGACAGAGCAGGTAGAGTTGGTACTGGACAGAACAGACAGAACAGGTAGAGTTGGTACTGGACAGAACAGACGTAGAGTTGGTACTGGACAGAACAGGTAGAGTTGGTACTGGACAGAACAGACAGAGCAGGTAGAGTTGGTACTGGACAGAACAGAGCAGGTAGAGTTGGTACTGGACAGAACATACAGAGCAGGTAGAGTCGGTACTGGACAGAACAGACAGAACAGGTAGAGTCGGTACTGGACAGAACAGACAGAACAGGTAGAGTCGGTACTGGACAGAACAGGTAGAGTCGGTACTGGACAGAACAGGTAGAGTTGGTACTGGACAGAACAGAGCAGGTAGAGTTGGTACTGGACAGAACAGAACAGGTAGAGTTGGTACTGGACAGAACAGAGCAGGTAGAGTTGGTACTGGACAGAACAGAGAGAACAGGTAGAGTTGGTACTGGACAGAACAGGTAGGGTTGGTACTGGACAGAACAGGTAGAGTTGGTACTGGACAGAACAGGTAGAGTTGGTACTGGACAGAACAGGCAGGTAGAGTTGGTACTGGACAGAACAGAGTAGAGTTGGTACTGGACAGAACAGAGCAGGTAGAGTTGGTACTGGACAGAACAGGTAGAGTTGGTACTGGACAGAACAGGTAGAGTTGGTACTGGACAGAACAGGTAGAGTTGGTACTGGACAGAACAGGTCGAGTTGGTACTGGACAGAACAGGTCGAGTTGGTACTGGACAGAACAGGTAGAGTTGGTACTGGACAGAACAGGTAGATTTGGTACGGGACAGAACAGACAGAACAGGTAGAGTTGGTACTGGACAGAACAGACAGAACAGGTAGAGTTGGTACTGGACAGAACAGACAGAACAGGTAGAGTTGGTGCTGGACAGAACAGACAGAACAGGTAGAGTTGGTACTGGACAGAACAGACAGAACAGGTAGAGTTGGTACTGGACAGAACAGAACAGGTAGAGTTGGTACTGGACAGAACAGAGCAGGTAGAGTTGGTACTGGACAGAACAGAGCAGGTAGAGTTGGTACTGGACAGAACAGACAGAACAGGTAGAGTTGGTACTGGACAGAACAGACAGAACAGGTAGAGTTGGTACTGGACAGAACAGACAGAACAGGTAGAGTTGGTACTGGACAGAACAGAACAGGTAGATTTGGTACTGGACAGTACAGAGCAGGTAGAGTTGGTACTGGACAGAACAGAGCAGGTAGAGTTGGTACTGGACAGAACAGAGCAGGTAGAGTTGGTACTGGACAGAACAGACAGAACAGGTAGAGTTGGTACTGGACAGAACAGACAGAACAGGTAGAGTTGGTACTGGACAGAACAGACAGAACAGGTAGAGTTGGTACTGGACAGAACAGAGCAGGTAGAGTTGGTACTGGACAGAACAGACCAGGTAGAGTTGGTACTGGACAGAGCAGGTAGAGTTGGTACTGGACAGAGCAGGTAGAGTTGGTACTGGACAGAGCAGGTAGAGTTGGTACTGGACAGAGCAGGTAGAGTTGGTACTGGACAGAGCAGGTAGAGTTGGTACTGGACAGAACAGGTAGAGTTGGTACTGGACAGAACAGGTAGATTTGGTACTGGACAGAACAGGTAGAGTTGGTACTGGACAGAACAGGTAGAGTTGGTACTGGACAGAACAGAACAGGTGGAGTTGGTACTGAACAGAACAGGTAGAGTTGGTACTGTACAGAACAGAACAGGTAGAGTTGGCACTGGACAGAACAGAGCAGGTAGAGTTGCCACTGGACAGAACAGAGCAGGTAGAGTTGGTACTGGACAGAACAGAACAGGTAGAGTTGGTACTGGACAGAACAGAACAGGTAGAGTTGGTACTGGACAGAACAGACAGAACAGGTAGAGTCGGTACTGGACAGAACAGACAGAACAGGTAGAGTCGGTACTGGACAGAACAGACAGAACAGGTAGAGTCGGTACTGGACAGAACAGACAGAACAGGTAGAGTCGGTACTGGACAGAACAGGTAGAGTCGGTACTGGACAGAACAGACAGAACAGGTAGAGTTGGTACTGGACTTAACAGACAGAACAGGTAGAGTCGGTACTGGACAGAACAGGTAGAGTCGGTACTGGACAGAACAGGTAGAGTCGGTACTGGACAGAACAGGTAGAGTCTGGTACTGGAAAGAACAGGTAGAGTCGGTACTGGACAGAACAGGTAGAGTCGGTACTGGACAGAACAGGTAGAGTCGGTACTGGACAGAACAGGTAGAGTCGGTACTGGACAGAACAGGTAGAGTCGGTACTGGACAGAACAGGTAGAGTCGGTACTGGACAGAACAGGTAGAGTCGGTACTGGACAGAACAGGTAGAGTCGGTACTGGACAGAACAGGTAGAGTCGGTACTGGACAGAACAGGTAGAGTCGGTACTGGACAGAAGAGACAGAGCAGGTAGAGTCGGTACTGGACAGAACAGACAGAGCAGGTAGAGTCGGTACTGGACAGAACAGACAGAGCAGGTAGAGTCGGTACTGGACAGAACAGACAGAGCAGGTAGAGTCGGTACTGGACAGAACAGACAGAACAGGTAGAGTCGGTACTGGACAGAACAGACAGAACAGGTAGAGTCGGTACTGGACAGAACAGTCAGAACAGGTAGAGTCGGTACTGGACAAAACAGACAGAACAGGTAGAGTCGGTACTTTACAGAACAGAGCAGGTAGAGTCGGTACTGGACAGAACAGAGCAGGTAAAGTCGGTACTGGACAGAACAGAGCAGGTAGAGTCGGTACTGGACAGAACAGAACAGGTAGAGTCGGTACTGGACAGAACAGTCAGAACAGGTAGAGTCGGTACTGGACAGGACAGACAGAACAGGTAGAGTCGGTACTGGACAGAACAGAGCAGGTAGAGTCGGTACTGGACAGAACAGAGCAGGTAGAGTCGGTACTGGACAGAACAGAGCAGGTAGAGTCGGTACTGGACAGAACAGAACAGGTAGACTTGGTACTGGACAGACAGAGCAGGTAGAGTTGGTACTGGACAGAACAGACAGAACAGGTAGAGTTGGTACTGGACAGAACAGACAGAACAGGTAGAGTTGGTACTGGACAGAACAGACAGAACAGGTAGAGTTGGTACTGGACAGAACAGACAGAACAGGTAGAGTTGGTACTGGACAGAACAGACAGAACAGGTAGAGTTGGTACTGGACAGAACAGAGCAGGTAGAGTTGGTACTGGACAGAACAGAGCAGGTAGAGTTGGTACTGGACAGAACATGTAGAGTTGGTACTGGACAGAACATGTAGAGTTGGTACTGGACAGAACTGAACAGGTAGAGTTGGTACTGGACAGAACAGACAGAACAGGTAGAGTTGGTACTGGACAGAACAGACAGAACAGGTAGAGGTGGTACTGGACAGAACAGACAGAACAGGTAGAGTTGGTACTGGACAGAACAGGTAGAGTTGGTACTGGACAGAACAGACAGAGCAGGTAGAGTTGGTACTGGACAGAACAGGTAGATTTGGTACTGGACAGAACAGAGCAGGTAGAGTTGGTACTGGACAGAACAGAGCAGGTAGAGTTGGTACTTGACAGAACAGACAGAACAGGTAGAGTTGGTACTGGACAGAACTGACAGAACAGGTAGAGTTGGTACTGGACAGAACAGACAGAACAGGTAGAGTTGGTACTGGACAGAACAGACAGAGCAGGTAGAGTTGGTACTGGACAGAACAGACCAGGTAGAGTTGGTACTGGACAGAGCAGGTAGAGTTGGTACTGGACAGAGCAGGTAGAGTTGGTACTGGACAGAGCAGGTAGAGTTGGTACTGGACAGAGCAGGTAGAGTTGGTACTGGACAGAGCAGGTAGAGTTGGTACTGGACAGAACAGGTAGAGTTGGTACTGGACAGAACAGGTAGATTTGGTACTGGACAGAACAGGTAGAGTTGGTACTGGACAGAACAGGTAGAGTTGGTACTGGACAGAACAGAACAGGTGGAGTTGGTACTGTACAGAACAGAACAGGTAGAGTTGGTACTGTACAGAACAGAACAGGTAGAGTTGGCACTGGACAGAACAGAGCAGGTAGAGTTGCCACTGGACAGAACAGAGCAGGTAGAGTTGGTACTGGACAGAACAGAACAGGTAGAGTTGGTACTGGACAGAACAGAACAGGTAGAGTTGGTACTGGACAGAACAGACAGAACAGGTAGAGTCGGTACTGGACAGAACAGACAGAACAGGTAGAGTCGGTACTGGACAGAACAGACAGAACAGGTAGAGTCGGTACTGGACAGAACAGGTAGAGTCGGTACTGGACAGAACAGACAGAACAGGTAGAGTCGGTACTGGACTTAACAGACAGAACAGGTAGAGTCGGTACTGGACAGAACAGGTAGAGTCGGTACTGGACAGAACAGGTAGAGTCGGTACTGGACAGAACAGGTAGAGTCTGGTACTGGAAAGAACAGGTAGAGTCTGGTACTGGACAGAACAGGTAGAGTCGGTACTGGACAGAACAGGTAGAGTCGGTACTGGACAGAACAGGTAGAGTCGGTACTGGACAGAACAGGTAGAGTCGGTACTGGACAGAACAGGTAGAGTCGGTACTGGACAGAACAGGTAGAGTCGGTACTGGACAGAACAGGTAGAGTCGGTACTGGACAGAAGAGACAGAGCAGATAGAGTCGGTACTGGACAGAACAGACAGAGCAGGTAGAGTCGGTACTGGACAGAACAGACAGAGCAGGTAGAGTCGGTACTGGACAGAACAGGCAGAGCAGGTAGAGTCGGTACTGGACAGAACAGACAGAACAGGTAGAGTCGGTACTGGACAGAACAGACAGAACAGGTAGAGTCGGTACTGGACAGAACAGTCAGAACAGGTAGAGTCGGTACTGGACAAAACAGACAGAACAGGTAGAGTCGGTACTTTACAGAACAGAGCAGGTAGAGTCGGTACTGGACAGAACAGAGCAGGTAAAGTCGATACTGGACAGAACAGAGCAGGTAGAGTCGGTACTGGACAGAACAGAACAGGTAGAGTCGGTACTGGACAGAACAGTCAGAACAGGTAGAGTCGGTACTGGACAGGACAGACAGAACAGGTGGAGTCGGTACTGGACAGAACAGAGCAGGTAGAGTCGGTACTGGACAGAACAGAGCAGGTAGAGTCGGTACTGGACAGAACAGAGCAGGTAGAGTCGGTACTGGACAGAACAGAACAGGTAGACTTGGTACTGGACAGACAGAGCAGGTAGAGTTGGTACTGGACAGAACAGACAGAACAGGTAGAGTTGGTACTGGACAGAACAGACAGAACAGGTAGAGTTGGTACTGGACAGAACAGACAGAACAGGTAGAGTTGGTACTGGACAGAACAGACAGAACAGGTAGAGTTGGTACTGGACAGAACAGACAGAACAGGTAGAGTTGGTACTGGACAGAACAGACAGAACAGGTAGAGTTGGTACTGGACAGAACAGAGCAGGTAGAGTTGGTACTGGACAGAACAGAGCAGGTAGAGTTGGTACTGGACAGAACATGTAGAGTTGGTACTGGACAGAACTGAACAGGTAGAGTTGGTACTGGACAGAACAGACAGAACAGGTAGAGTCGGTACTTTACAGAACAGAGCAGGTAGAGTCGGTACTGGACAGAACAGAGCAGGTAAAGTCGATACTGGACAGATCAGAGCAGGTAGAGTCGGTACTGGACAGAACAGAACAGGTAGAGTCGGTACTGGACAGAACAGTCAGAACAGGTAGAGTCGGTACTGGACAGGACAGAGCAGGTAGAGTCGGTACTGGACAGAACAGAGCAGGTAGAGTCGGTACTGGACAGAACAGAACAGGTAGACTTGGTAGTGGACAGACAGAGCAGGTAGAGTTGGTACTGGACAGAACAGACAGAACAGGTAGAGTTGGTACTGGACAGAACAGACAGAACAGGTAGAGTTGGTACTGGACAGAACAGACAGAACAGGTAGAGTTGGTACTGGACAGAACAGACAGAGCAGGTAGAGTTGGTACTGGACAGAACAGACAGAACAGGTAGAGTTGGTACTGGACAGAACAGACAGAACAGGTAGAGTTGGTACTGGACAGAACAGAGACAGGTAGAGTTGGTACTGGACAGAACAGAACAGGTAGAGTTGGTACTGGACAGAACAGGCAGGTAGAGTTGGTACTGGACAGAACAGATACTGACAGAACATGTAGAGTTGGTACTGGACAGAACAGACAGAACAGGTAGAGTTGGTACTGGACAGAACAGACAGAACAGGTAGAGGTGGTACTGGACAGAACAGACAGAACAGGTAGAGTTGGTACTGGACAGAACAGACGGTAGAGTTGGTACTGGACAGAACAGAACAGGTAGAGTTGGTACTGGACAGAACAGACAGAGCAGGTAGAGTCGGTACTGGACAGAACAGACAGAACAGGTAGAGTCGGTACTGGACAGAACAGACAGAACAGGTAGAGTCGGTACTGGACAGAACAGTCAGAACAGGTAGAGTCGGTACTGGACAGAACAGACAGAACAGGTAGAGTCGGTACTGGACAGAACAGAGCAGGTAGAGTCGGTACTGGACAGAACAGAGCAGGTAGAGTCGGTACTGGACAGAACAGAGCAGGTAGAGTTGGTACTGGACAGAACAGAGCAGGTAGAGTTGGTACTGGACAGAACAGAACAGGTAGAGTCGGTACTGGACAGAACAGAAACAGGTAGAGTCGGTACTGGACAGAACAGACAGAGGTCGGTACTGGACAGAACAGCGTAGAGTCGGTACTGGACAGAACAGAGCAGGTAGAGTCGGTACTGGACAGAACAGAGCAGGTAGAGTCGGTACTGGACAGAACAGAACAGGTAGAGTTGGTACTGGACAGAACAGGTAGAGTTGGTACTGGACAGAACAGGTAGAGTTGGTACTGGACAGAACAGACAGAACAGGTAGAGTTGGTACTGGACAGAACAGACAGAACAGGTAGAGTTGGTACTGGACAGAACAGACAGAACAGGTAGAGTTGGTACTGGACAGAACAGACAGAACAGGTAGAGTTGGTACTGGACAGAACAGAGCAGGTGAGTTGGTACTGGACAGAACAGAGCAGGTAGAGTTGGTACTGGACAGAACAGAGCAGGTAGAGTTGGTACTGGACAGAACAGTGACAGAACAGGTAGAGTTGGTACTGGACAGAACAGCAGGTAGAGTTGGTACTGGACAGAACAGAACAGGTAGAGTTGGTACTGGACAGAACAGAACAGGTAGAGTTGGTACTGGACAGAACAGACAGAACAGGTAGAGTTGGTACTGGACAGAACCAGGTAGAGTTGGTACTGGACAGAACAGAGCAGGTAGAGTTGGTACTGGACAGAACAGACGGTAGAGTTGGTACTGGACAGAACAGCAGCGGAGAGTTGGTACTGGACAG
>NW_025550882.1:0-10011 GCF_905237065.1 Salmo salar | reverse complement strand
TCAATTAGGGTGTGCAGGGTGAATACGTGGTCTGTTGTACGGTAATTTGTTAAAAAGCCAATTTGACATTGTTTTCACTGAGGAAATGTACGAGTCTGCTGTTAATGATAATGCAGAGGATTCTCCCAAGGTTACTGTTGACGCTTATCCCACGGTAGTTATTGGGGTCAAATTTGTCTCCAACTTTGTGGATTGGGGTGATCAGTCCTTCGTTCCAAATATTGGGGAAGATGCCAGAGCTAGGGATGATGTTAAAGAGTTTTAGTATAGCCAAATGGAATTTGGTCATTTCATTAAGGATACCATCAACACCACATGCCTTTTTGGGTTGGAGGGTTTTTATTTGGTCCTCTAGCTCATTCAAGGTAATTGGAGAATCCAGTTGGTTCTGGTAGTCTTTAATAGTTGGTTCTAAGATTTGTATTTGATCATGTATATGTTTTTGCTGTTTGTTCTTTGTTATAGAGTCAAAGAGATTGGAGAAGTGGTTTACCCATACATTTCCATTTCGGATTGATAAATCTTCGTGTTGTTTGTTTAGTGTTTTCCAATTTTCCCAGTAGTGGCTAGAGTCTATGGATTCTTCAATTACATTGAGCTGATTTCTGACGTGCTGTTCCTTCTTTTTCCGTAGTGTAGGGTGTGATGTGGGGTGGGTAATCTAGTTTTTCTATTTCTTTGTTTTGACTGAGTGTGGTTTCCAATCAGAGGCAGCTGTCCATCATTGTCTCTGATTCGGAACCATACTTAGGCAGCCCTTTTTCCCTCCTTGAGTTGTGGGATCTTGTTTTTGTGTAGCTGCCTTTGAGCAGCCCCAGAACGTCACGTTTCTTTCTGTTTTCACCTGTTTCTTGTTTTGTTCGGTTTCACTAATAAAGTATGTGGAATTACCGGCACGCTGCGCCTTGGCTGGTCTATGACAGGGAGTTCGAAGATAGCGATCGTGACAGCTACAAAAAAAACAACACATAGTTACACATCGGATAAACAATAGTACAGTCAATAACACAATAGAAAAATCGATATACAATATGTGCAAATGGAGTAAGGAGGTAAGGCAATAAATAGGCCATAGTAGCGAAGTAATTACAATTTAGCAAATTAACACTGGAGTGATAGATGAGCAGATGATGATGTGCAAGTAGAAATACCGGTGTGCAAAAAAGAGCAAAAACGTAAATAAAAACAATATGGGGATAAGGTAGGTAGATGGGTGGGCTATTTACAGATGGGCTATGTACAGCTGCAGTGATCGGTTAGCTGTTCAGATAGCTGATGCTTAATGTTAGTGAGGGAGATATGTCTCCAACTCAGTGATTTTTGCAATTCGTTCCAGTCACTGGCAGCAGAGAACTGGAAGAAAAGGTGGCCAAAGTGGGTGTTGGCTTTGGGGATGACCAGTGAGATATACCTGCTGGAGCGCGTGCTACGGGTGGGTGTTGTTATTGTGACCAGTGAGCTGAGATAAGACGGAGCTTTACCTTGCAAGACATAGATGACCTGGAGCCAGTGGGTCTGGCGACAAATATGTAGCGAGGGCCAGCCGACGAGAGCATACAGGTCGCAGTGGTGGGTGGTATATGGGGCTTTGGTGACAAAACAGATGGCACTGTGATAGACTGCATCCAGTCTAACCAGAAACCTAGGAATTTGTAGTTGTCCACATATTCTAAGTCAGAACCATCCAGAGTAGTGCCTGTTTGGCCCTGTCCGGGGTATCATCGGATGGGGCCACAGTGTCTTCTGATCCCCTCCTGTCTCAGCCTCCAGTATTTATGCTGCAGTAGTTTATGTGTCGGGGGCTAGGGTCAGTCTGTTACATCTGGAGTATTTCTCTTGTCTTATCCGGTGTCCTGTGTGAATTTAAATATGCTCTCTCTAATTCTCTCTTTCTCACTTTCTTTCTTTCTCTCGGAGGACCTGAGCCCTAGGACCGTGCCTCAGGACTACCTGGCATGATGACTCCTTGCTGTCCCCAGTCCACCTGGCCGTGCTGCTGCTCCAGTTTCAACTGTTCTGCCTGCGGCTATGGAACCCTGACCTTTTCACCGGACGTGCTTGTTGCACCCTCGACAACTACTATGATTATTATTATTTGACCATGCTGGTCATTTATGAACATTTTAACATCTTGACCATGTTCTGTTATAATATCCACCCTGCACAGCCAGAAGAGGACTGGCCACCCCTCATAGCCTGGTTCCTCTCTAGGTTTCTTCCTAGGTTTTGGCCTTTCTAGGGAGTTTTTCCTAGGGGGTTTTTCCTAGCCACCGTGCTTCTTTCACATGCATTGCTTGCTGTTTGGGGTTTTTAGGCTGGGTTTCTGTACAGCACTTTGAGATATCAGCTAATGTACGAAGGGCTATATAAATACATTTGATTTGATTTTGATTTGAGTAGTGATGCTGGACGGGCAGGTAGGTGCAGGCAGTGATCGGTTGAAGTGCATGCATTTCCGTTTTAATAGCATTTAAGAGCAGTTGGAGGCCACAGAAGGAGAGTTGTATGGAATAATAGCATCTGTATAGTAAGCAGTAACTTACTTATTATTACTATTATTGTTGTTACTATTATTATTGTTGTTGTGATTATCATTCCAAATTGTATGGGTAGTAGGGTGATGGTAATGATAGCAGTTTAATGAGGATGGTGGTAGTAGTAGTAGTAATGATGATGGTAGTTGTAGTACTGATGTAACGGTGAAGATGACCGTTATTTAGTTATGAGTTTGTTATAGTTTCATTTTATATGTTTAGCTTTTTATATTTATTATATTTCTACTATTGACTTTTTTTAATATTATTATTTACTACCATTTTATATTATTATTTATTATTTTATTACCCTGTATATTGTATACATTGTTGCTTTGGCAATATTGACACAATGTTTTTCATGCCAATAAAGCAGCTTGAATTTGAATTTGAATTTTAGAATGAGAAGACAAGACAGAGAGAGAGAGAGAGAGAAGAGAGAGACAACCAAGAGAGAGAAGAGAAGAGTAGACAACAAAGAGAGAGAGAGAAGACAACAGAGATAGAGACAGTGAGAGAGAGAAGACAACAGAGAGAGAGAGTACAACAGAGAGAGAGAGAAGATAAGACAACAGAGAGAGAGAGAAGAGAAGCCAAAGAGAGAGAGAGAGAGAGAGAGAAGAGAAGACAACAGAGAGAGAGAGAGAATGAGAGAGAAAAGAAGACAACAGAGAGAGGACAACAGAGAGAGAGAAGATAAGACAACACAGAGAGAGAGAAAGAGAAGCCAACAGAGAGAGAGAGAGAGAGAGAGAGAGAAGAGAAGACAACAGAGCGAGAGAGAGAGAAGAGAAGACAACAGAGAGAGATAGAGAATGAGAGAGAAAAGAAGACAACAGAGAGAGGACAACAGAGAGAGAGAAGATAAGACAACACAGAGAGAGAAAAGAGAAGCCAACAGAGAGAGAGAGAGAGTAGAGAAGACAACAGAGCGAGAGAGAGAAGAGAAGACAACAGAGAGAGAGAGAGAGAAGAGAAGACAACAGAGCGAGAGAGAGAAGAGAAGACAACAGAGAGAGAGAGAGAGAGAGAGAAGAGAAGCCAAAAGAGAGAGAAAGAGAAGACAACAGAGAGAGAGCGAGAGAGAGAGAGAGAGAGTGTTTGAGTTTTTATAAAACCTTTATTTTCTACTCAATTGTTAACATAAATAATGACATACTGTCTTTTCAGAAATGAAACACCAAATGTAATTCCTAAAAAAAAACAAAAATACACAAAAAAAAAAAAATAACAAAAAAAATTAAAAATTTAAAAACTAAAGAACCTATACATTCAACTTATTTCTCCAACAAAAAATAATTTCCCCTCCTCTACAAAACAAAGCGCTCCTTCGTATGCCCACTTCTCCTCAAACAATGGGAGATCTTTTACAGCTGAGTAGAACTCAAAATCCACTTTTATTCTTATTTTCACTAATCCTTTAAAAACACATCTTACATCCTGCCCATATCCCGTTTCTATCTTATGTTTCCTACTCAGAAAAATGGACACCTTTGCTTGTCCCAAAATAAAATTTAACAGTTGACATTTTCTTTTCTGTTGCTTTCTATATTGAAACCCCAAAATAAAAACAGTGTTATTGAAAATCTCCCCTACAGCTTTAAACAAAGACTCCAGCATCTCCAAGAGAGGTTTTATCCTCTCACACTCCATAAAACAGTGAAAAATGGTTTCTCTTATATTACAAAAAGGACATCCATCTCCAACATCTGAGTTAATAACAGATACAAAAGCATTAACTGCAATGATGCCATGCAAAACCCTCCATTGCATATCACCAGTACCCTTTTGTAACGGTGGCTTGTACAGTGCTCTCCATGCTGGCTTTACCTTGTCATCAATGCCCAATTTTACCCTCCATGGAGTGTCTTTTCTAGTTTTCAATTTATCTTTATTCAACACCTTGACACACCCCTATATAAGTCTTTCCCATTCACCTCATCCAAACCCACCTCTTCCAACCCTCTCAAATCCAGTAATATCGCCTTTCTTTCTGACTCTGGGATATTTGGTGTAATCCCTAGTCTTGGAAATGAGACGTCTTCATCTTGTACCTTCTTCTTGTGGCTATGAAGCATATCCCACTCTTCTGCTGACAAAGCCTTCCTGCAGCTTCCCAGCAGTTGTCCTACCATCCTTTCCGACCTCACCCCCAAATGTTCAGCCACCCGTCTTCCATCCATTAAGGCGGGCCCAGCCATGGCCATTAACTGTTTTAAGGTGATGATTTTGCCCTTCACCAGAATCTTGGAAAAATGTGGAACAGCTGCAGTTGTGCAATCAAGTCTTGCCCCATACACCAGAGGTTCCTCCAACAGCCAATGCACTGACTCCGCTGAAGTTCGTCTGGACACCTTCATTATGCTCCACACCCTAAGAAGGCCTCTGTAAAACGGAGGTATTCCCTCCCCTAGAAATCTGGCTACTATCAACCAAAAATAAAGCTTTCTTTAAACCTAATCCTCCAACCTGCTGTAATACAAGACCTGCCACCCCTCTCCAAACCACTTTTTCCGGTCCATAAAGCAACCTTTGAATAAACTGAAACCGGAAAGCAGCAGCCCTACTAGCAAGATGTACAAGACCTTGTCCCCCCTCCTCTTTTGACAAATACAAAACACTTTGTGGAACCCAGTGATATTTATCCCAAAAGAAATCCACAATTATTGCCTGTATCTTAGCCAGAAGGCCAGATGGTGGTTCTAAAACTGACAACCGATGCCACAGTGCAGAGGCAATCACATTGTTAACTATAATAGTGCGCCCCCTATATGACATACGAGATAGCAACCAACGCCATTTCCTTATCCTCCCTTCCACCATTTCAACCACCCCAATCCAATTTTTTTCCATAGTCCCCTCATCTCCCAGGTACACTCCAAGATACTTAAAACCTCCCTTACACCATTCCAGCCCCCCTGGCAAAGCCATGATCCCTCCAGACCATTCTCCAATCTGTAAAGCACAACTCTTTTCCCAATTTACCTTTGCAGAGGATATTCCCCTAAAACGATCAACCATTAGACTCAAACTATCCACCTCCGCTTGATTTTTCACTAAAACAACTACATCATCAGCATAGGCTGAGAGACGAATAGGAGGAATATCCCTTGAAAGGTACACCCCCTCAATGCGACTTCTAATGCTATTTAGTAGTGGCTCTATAGCAATGGCATATAACATTCCCGACAAAGAACATCCCTGCCTAATACCTCTACACACTTTAAAAGGAGCACTCAAACCACCGTTAACTTTCAATACACTTTCAATGTCACCATATATCACCTCTATCATGGCAATAAAACCAGAGCTGAACCCAAACGCCTCCAAAGTGTGCCATAAATATTGATGTTCAACTCGGTCAAATGCCTTTTCCTGATCAATTGAAATTAGACCAGCATCCAACCCAATAGCCCTAGAGACGTCCAAAAAATCACGAATCAGAGAAATGTTATCCCCTATCTGCCTGCCAGGAACACAGTAGGACTGGTCCGTATGTATGATCTGCCCCATCACCTCCCTCAACCTGTTGGACAAAGCCTTTGACAGGATCTTATAATCAGTGCACAATAAAGCCACCGGCCTCCAGTTCTTCACCTCCCTAGGGTCACCCTTTTTGGGCAGTAGGGTGAGGACAGCCCTTCTGCAGCTTATTGGTAGTAACCCTCCGGTTAAACTATCATTAACTACTGCTAGCCAATCCTCTCCCAACATAGCCCAAAAAGACTTTAAAAAATCTACGGGAAGCCCATCAATGCCTGGTGCCCTTCCATTTTCCATGCCTTTTAATGCAGTGTATAACTCCTGCAAAGACAATGGTTGCTCAAGCTCAACCTGAGCTTCTGCAGCCACCTGTGGGAGTCCATCAAGGAACTGCTGTGTCACTTTTTTATCCTCTTTGTACTCACACTTGTAGAGCTCAGCATAGAACTCTACTGCCCTCTTTCTAATTTCACTAGGTCTAGTGAGCTCTTGTCCAACAGCAGATTTTAGACAATGAATCATTTTTCTTTGTCCATTCTTTTTCTCTAAACCAAAGAAAAATTTGGATGAGGCATCCATTTCAGAGATTCCCTGAAACTTACTTCTCACCAATGCCCCCTGTGCTCTGATACCCAGCAGGTCTGCCAATGCAGCTTTTTTCCTCTTGAGGGCCTGAGTGTGGCCTCGATCTCCTGTGGTCTCAACCAACGTCATGAGTTCCACTATTTCAGTCTCTAGGGCTTTCATTGATCTGGTGATATCCTTGGTGACATTCCTCGTGTATTGCTTACAGAATTGTTGAATCTGGATTTTCCCTATATCCCACCACTGTTGAAGGGATACAAAACTGGCCTTTTGAGACCTCCACCTCTCCCAGAAAAAACTAAAACATTTCCTGAAGTGAGCATCACTCAATAAAGTTATGTTAAAATGCCAGTATGCGCTTTTAGGTTTTACATCGTTAATGAACACCACCTCTGTTATTAAACAATGATCAGAAAAACCCACTGGGGTTATCACACTTGATTTACAGACCTGAGATTGATGCTCAAAACAATAAAACCTATCTAACCTGGCCATAGAGATGGTGTTCTCTCTCACATGCACCCAGGTATACTGCCTTGTGCCTCCATGTTGACTCCGCCAAATATCACACAGTTCATTTGTTACAATGAGACGTTTTAAAAAAGTCCTTGAGGCTATATGAGGTTCTTTGTGATTTCTATCTAAATCACTGACTGTGCAGTTAAAATCCCCAGCAATAAATAAATAATCTTCATTGTTACATTTCTCAATGGTATTTGATAATGTCTCTAAAAATCATACCCTCTCAACTGCCACCACTGGGGCATATACATTTATCAGACACATAGTGATGTTTTCATACCTTACTCTAACTTTTAATAACCTCCCCTCAACTACCTCTTCAACCTCATATGACAAAGGCAAAAACCCTTTTGAGAACAAGATGGCCACACCCCCACTTTTTGAGTTTTTATGACTACACACCACTGTCCCCCCCACTCCTGTTGCCACATAACTTCATTTTCCAAATTACTATGCGTTTCTTGTAGAAAAATTATGTCACTTCCCTTTCCCCTAATTAACTCATACACTATGGCTCTTTTTTTAACGTCTCTTGCCCCATTTACGTTTAAAGAAGAAATCATAAAACTGCTCATGGATGAAAAAAAAATACAGAGGAATACCCAGAAACCACATCTCTTTACATACTTAAAGCTGCGATTGAACTCTTTCATTTTCTTTAGAATTTTCATCACTTATCACTCTCGTGACCACTTTCTTGAGTCTAGCAATTTCAGGGCTTGTCAAACTTCCCCCTGTTATTTTTGACATCAGAAACTTTGCTGATTCAATAAACAATTCACTTTCAGGGAAAAATCTGTTACATTATAATCCTGCATATATTTCTTCCCTTTTGTCAACTTCAGAAATTGACGTACCTTCTCAATCCCATACCTCCCTTCCACCCCATTTATCTCACTATTTTGTTGTGACGCGTCAGATGACTCACTCTCGCTATCCTCCCCAGAAGAAAACTCCATCTCTACAACCTGTTTATCTTCAAATGAATTATTAATCTCTACCTTCCTCTTGGAATTAGACCCTTCACCACCCCTTACATTCTTCCTCTTACTTCTCGGTACTTTGAAAACAGCTGCTTCCTTTTCCATTATTTCAATCTCCTCTTGACCTCCAATTTCATTTTCCAGCACCACCTCAGCGACGGCAGTCGCAATCTCACCGACTGTTTCCCCTCCCTCTTTGTTCTGATCTACCACAATTGCCCCCGTATCCACAATGCCTTCCTCTCCTACTTTTCCTACCACATCTGCCCACCTTCTCCCTTCCCCTGCACCCTTAGCATGTTCATCCCTTCGCGGTGGTGCGTTAGCTGCACCGGCACTAGAGCTGCTACCGGGCTCTGCGTGCTCATTCTCGGGACAATTACGCACCAAATGCCCCTCTCTTCCACAGCCAAAGCATTTCATTGATTCAGTAGAAGCGTAGAAGACATAATCAAATCCATCAATCTTAAAACTGAATGCTAAATTCAGTTCATCAGTGTCCTTTTTTAAAATCATATGCACTTGTCTCCTATGAGACACGACATGTTTCAGCAACGGAGATTTGCATCCAAAAAGAACCTTCTTTATTGTTGATACAATTTGACCATGACGAGATAACTCTCGCTCCAACACTTCATCTCTAACAAATGGTGGCACGTTAGAAAGTATAACTTTCTTTGCCGGATTCATAAGCGGAAATACCGGTGTCTGTGTCTCCCGCAACACAACACCACTCTCAACTATCGTATTCACCTTTTCAATGGAATCTAAGAATATCACTACAGCGCTATTCATCCTTGAGGCTGATTTGATACTATCACACCCAATGATAGCACCCACTGCCAAGCTACATTCTTCCACTGAAACCCCGGCCGCAGCAGGAATCTTTACTCCATGTCGCCGACTAAGTTTTTCAAACTCCAAACTTCCGCGAGTGGCCATTGCAACCAGCCCCACCCGCTGGTTGTGCCCTCGAAAACCAACCTCAACGATCCCACCACCCCTATACGTGCTTAGTGATATTTAGACAAGATACCCTTAAAACAACTAAACTAATCAACACACACAAAATATATATATATATATATATATATATATATATATATATATACACACACCAAAACCCAATAGAGTGAAGATAATTCCAGTCGCTCTCACAATCACTCCTGCTTCACGACTCACTCCCAGCATGCACTCCAACGAGAGAGAGAGAGAGAGAGAGAGAGAGAGAGAGAGAGAGAGAGAGAGAGAGAGAGAGAGAGAGGGACAACAGAGAGAGTGCGAGGACAACAGTGAGAGAGAGAGAGAGAGAGAGAGAGAGAGAAGATAAGACAACAGAGAGAGAGAGAAGACAAAAGAGAGAGAGAGAGAGAAGAGAAGCCAAAAGAGAGAGGGCAAGAGAAGATGGTAGGCTTCGAGGGGACTCCTATGGTAGGTACACCTACAGCTCATCCCTTGGCAGTAGTACTGTAGACTACTTTATCACTGACCTCAACCCAGAGTCTCTCAGGCGTTCATAGTCAGCCCACTAACACCCCTATCAGATCACAGCAAAATCATAGTCTACTTGAACAGAGCAATACTCAATCATGAGGCATCAAAACCAAAGGAACTGAGTAACATTAAGAAATGCTATAGATGGAAGGAATGTAGTGTGGAAACCTACCAAAAAACAATTAGGCAACAACAAATTCAATCCCTTTTAGACAAATTCCTGGGTAAAACATTCCACTGTAATAGTGAAGGTGTAAACTTGGCAGTAGAACATCTTAACAGTATATTTGAACTCTCAGCTTGTCACGTCCTGACCAGTAATAGGGGTTATTTGTTATTATAGTTTGGTCAGAACGTGGCAGGGAGTATTTGTTTTATGTGGTTCAGGGTGTGTATGTGTTCATGTAGAG